>NC_083854.1:0-303030 GCF_029169275.1 Apis cerana | reverse complement strand
GATTGGATAATTTATGTATTAACCATACTTTCGTAATCAATGATCATTTTTAATTATTATTTTTAATTAATTATAACTAAAAATTGAAAATCTAAAATTTTTTGGACATAAAAATGCATACCATAGCTTGATCGAAAATATCGTTATGCTTTAAGGATAATATTTATAATCTGAATTGAAATTCATAGTTCTCGAAATAAAATTCTTGCTACTATTATATTAAATTTTATCTGTATATAAATCTATAATAAATCATATGCATCAATATATAATCGATACATTTCTATTTATATCAGTTACATCATGACAATCAGCATTCAAAATATACTAATATCACTAATATCACTATTTAGTTCTATAACAAATATCTATAGCATATTTATTCTATGAATTCTTCAAAGTCTTCAGAATCGAAATTATTTTGAATGAAGTTATGATAATAGTGATATAAATCTTGTATTTAATTTTTATTATTAACTTATTACTGTAACTTTGATTATAATTTCGATCTTTCAAAGCTTATTTTATTTGATCGTTATATTTTTATTTTATTATTGCATTTTGTGAATTTGTGCTCAAACTTATTATGGAAAATTTCATATCGTAATATAATTTGACAATATGACTTGCTCCATTAAACTTATATAATGGATATATAAGTTGATCATATATACAAATTTAATAGGATCTTTCAAACAATCACAATATTAATATATATTAATATTAGTATTTTCAATCGATCAGTTTTATATTTTATACATTCAAATAATCAATAAAATATACAACCTGTTTCTTTTTATTTCCTATTAAATGTTAGTTTTTTTTTTTAATTTTTAACATTTTAAAATAATGTAGCTTTTTAAGAATATATTAAATATTGTTTATTGAAAATTCATCAAAACAACATAAAACACAAAATATAAGATTTAAAAATTAGTTCTTAGAAATAATAATAACATATTATGATTGAAAATATTTTTTTTATTTACTTTCTGCATGATAATAAATAAGTTTTTATCAGATTTTATAGATTTTAATTTTGCATAAACAACTTTCTTTATATGCATATCATTTCAACAAAATAATAAAAAAATAATATCATTTATTTTATTCAAATTATTGCTAATTCTGGCTAATTAACTCTTTGTGGACAAGTATATTTTTAACAATTATTATTTTTATTATTTTAAATTAAATTTTCAAAAAATTTAAAATAAATATTAAAGATTTTAGTATACTATCGTTTATCTCATCAAATGTTTAAAAAATTCTATTTCATTCAGCTTTGAAAGCAATATCTAATCTTTATTTATCAGAAATAATTGTCACGCTGAAAGATATTTCATGATTAACAATCTGTTGTTTCAATAATTAAATCATGTTAAAGATTTTGATTTATCCTTATGAATATATTTTTATGAATAAACAAACTAAATGTAGTATAAAAATTTATCTACAATTTTTTATGAAGTATGGTATATTGAAGTAATTTAGTATAAAAGTATGATTAAGATATTGAATGTAATTCATTGAATTAAAAATTTTATAACTATATCAGAAAATACCGTAAATTTTTTTTTATAATAATATATATATATTATGCCTAATTTAAAAAAATCCTTTGAAAGAAATGCATTTGATTATTTTAAAACAAGTATTTTATAAAAATAATTATATATATTATTTGAGTGTCTAATATCAATAAATAAGATAACATAATGTAATCGAAGAAATAGATTACTTCTCTACAATATTATCCCAGAATGTTTGTGTTTAAACAATTTCTCAACAACATATAATTTTTTCGTTTAATTGTATAATTTTTTGCTTTTTATTAAAATATAGTTTTTATTAAAATAATCATTTCAAAAAATTTTAATTTAAGAATCTTACATAATTCTAGAATATATTATTAAATATTTTCTATCATTCTATCATTCGAATAGCTAAATCAGACATATATCTAAAAAATGTATTTAATGTAAAATTAAATTATTTAAAAAATAAATTTAAAAAATAACTTTATATAAAAATGTAATATTTTCTTTGCAAGCTAGATTTAAAAAAAAATAATAATAAGTTAAAAGTTTCATCATTATTTTTTATATGTAACGCAATGAATAGAATATATTTTTTAAATTTACAATAAAATTTAATAAAATAATAATGTTATAATTTTTTTTAAATTAATACTAATATTTCATAATATCGACTATCTTAACAGAATTCAGTGAATGATCACGACTCGTTATGTTAATTTCATGAAAATTGTTCTCAATTGATGATCAAAGTTTTCAAATATCGAAAATTCTTATAATTTATTCATTATTGAAAATTTATCAATGAATAAATTATAAAAAATCTAATATTTTTATTTTTTCCCCATTATTATATATTAAACATAATCATGATAGATTATTGAATTTAACTCGCTATATATAATCAAGTAAAAAGAAATGTATCAATCTAAAAAAATTATGATATTGTCATTTCATAATTATTATAAATTTAAAATATTTAATTTGATTATCATATTATATATAAAAAATGATAAAACTTTCGCTTTTTTTTATCTATTGCTTACAAAAAAAACCGCTGAAAACATGAACATATTGTATATCAACATTTTTATTATTTTGATGTCTAGAATTGACCCTTCAAATATGCTATATATCCTGCATATCTCCTAACATCATATAGATATAGTATTCAGATGAAATAGGTAAGAAGAGCGAATCTAAATGACATGAAAAATCAAAATGAGAAAAAAATAAAAAATATAAAAATTTCATTTAAAGTTTATATGAATAAGATAGAAATAAAAAATTATTAGCCGATTTATTTATATACTTGATTTATATGGATTTATATGGATTGATTTAAATATTATAGTATATATTTTTTATATATTATAGTATATATTTAATATATATCTGTTAAAAAAATTTTACTAAAAAAAATAAAAAATAAAAAAATTTTCTTTTTTTTTTTACAAAAGATAATGAATTACATTAAATATATATAATTTTTATTTTTTTATTAATATTTATATATGTGAATTTTCTTATATAAATATAAAAATATAAAATATAATTTATATAAAAATATAAAAATATTTCTTTTATAAAAAAATAAATCATTTTGATCCGAAATTTTATCCGAATAAATTTTAATTAATTTTCATAGATTTCGGCAAAATAGATAAATCGAATGAATTTTAATAAATTCTAATTAATAGAAAAAATAAATTCTATGATTTTAAATAAATAAATATGTAATTTTTTTTATAAACGATTGCACTATATGCTTTTATTTTTTTTTTCCTATTTATAAGATAAGCTATCGATAATCTGTTATTGAATTTGAAAATTTATTTATATAACTATAATTTCCACTATTTTTTATTTGTGTTAAAGAAATGCTAAAAAAATTTTTCACATTTAATTTTCAATAATTAAAAAATAAAATATTAAACAAAATTCTTCATTTTTGTCTCATTTTGATTTTTCAAATCATTCCTTAAATTTTCTAATTATTTCTATTAATTTTCTTTTTATTATCTAACACACTGAGTATTAATATGTTCGGATATCTTAAAAAACTCTATTTTAGAAGTTAAAACAAATACAAATGTTGATATATAATATTAAAATATTAATTAAGGCTTATTTATTAGGTTACAAGCAATTTAAATTCATAGATAAAGAACAAAATATGATGATGATATAAACATAAAGACATTCAATTTCATTCTATTTCTATTTTGCTTCATCTAATGTAAATTTCGAATGTTTATAACTTAATAAATAAAAACTAATAAATTTTAATTATATATCAACTTTTGTTTTGATTTTTAAAATTGATTTTTCAAAAAAATTTCACAAATATATTAACATTTTATATATTCGTATGCAAAATTTTCGTCGAAAAATGTTTAATATTTAAACTTTTATAACTTTGTGAAAAAAAATTGTGTAACAATTTACTTGGATTGATTTTGAAACTCTACTTTTATATTCTTGATTTTTTCAAATTCTTTTTTATTGCAAAACAGAATGCGAAACTGAAATTATTTTTTTCTTTTCTTTAAAAATTCAAATGATTCTAGATTCTCATGAAATTTATATTATTTTAAGATCATTTTATAAAAAGAAGAAAGATTTAAAAATATAATATATTAAATACATATATATGCACATTAAACAAATATATACTATACATATAAATTTTACCGTGCAATCTGATAATAAATTTCATATGCCAATAATCCACTTTTCGTTTAAATTATAAGACATAAAAAAAAAAATCATAGAAAAAAGTTAACTTTAGTTTCATTCTTCAGTTTTACAATAAAAAAAAAAATCTTTAGAAAAATTAAGTTTAGGAATGTGAAAGTAAAGATTTCACCTTTTAAAATAAACACAAATTATTTTATATTTTTTTTTTCACAAGTTATAATAGTTTAACTTAATCATATTTTAACGAAAATTTAATATTTCTTTAATTTTGCATACGAGTATATTTAACGAAATATATTTGTAATATATATGTAAAAGTACTATATAATAAAAATATATAGTAATACCTTGTTAATTGTTATAAATATTTCAATTCCAAAAATTTTTAAAATTTTAAATGAAGAAATATTATCTTTAATCCACAATCGTAATTTACTTAAGTAATAATAAGTCATAAATCAAACAAAAAAAAAATAAAATTTTTATATTTTAATGTTTAATATGTTTAAAATTTGTTCAATGAAAATAATATTAAATTCAATAATATTTGAATAAATTTGAATTATTATATGATAATATAATGATAATGTAATTAAAAAAAATAAATATCATAAGAATAACTTTTCTATTATATTTCATAGTTTCTTAATAATTCAAGAGATGAATAAAATCAAAAATTAACAGCTGATAATTCTCGAAATATTTATCTAGTATGATAATTGTTACATTTCTCTGTAATAAGGCATTAATGAGGCAGTACTAAATATGATTATGCATGCATATATTTGTATATAGTTAGTAGAAGCGATATAGTGGAATCTATAGGATGTGAATATATTTATGGAATATATTTGAAAAGTTTAGAAGTCAAAACAAATAAATGATGATATATAAAAACATCAGTTAAATCTCATTTATTAAATTATAAACAATATAAGCTAAGTAAATTAAATAAAGCGAAATAGAAATAAAGCAAGATAATAGTGTAATATTCTTATTTTATCTGTCTCGTTTCTAATGCAAACTTCAATTACGTATAACTTAATAATTTTAATCAATATTTTTATATGTTTTAATAATTTTAATCAATATAATATTTTATATATTAATAAATTTTTGTTTGTTTTGATTTTAAAATCAAAATCTTTCAAAGATGTTCCACGAATATATTAATATTTCATATAAATTAAAAAACAATATATTATTAAAAGCATTGTACATCGTATAAAAAAAAAATTGACATCTGATTTTAAACGAAGTTACCAAACATGCAAACTTTAATGTTTGATTAAATATGATTATATATATGACTTCACTATATTCATTTCACTAATTATAGCTATTTAAGTTAGTATCAAATGATTATTAAAAAAAAAAAAGAAATGAATGAGTATCATTAAAATTGCACTTACTTAAAGAACTGTGATTATGAACCCATCTACCAGGATCATACTGCTGAGAGAATGGAACGGATTGGCTAGTTGATCTTTCAGTATTAGGAGAAACTCGATTAAGACCAGCATTAATTTTTTCTGCCTGTTGTTTTTGAAATCGAGGTGGTAAATTGGTTTTATAATATCGAGAAAATGAAGCATGTAGCTCACGATCTCTGATATCCCTTTGATCGCGATCTCGCTCTCTTTCACGTTCATTACGATTACTATCTTGTCTTGTAAAATTTTGTCGATCTGTTTGTCGAAAATCAGACAGTAATTGATCACGCGAATCTCTATTGTCTTTTGGACCATCTCTACTTTCACGCAATTCACGTATATTTAAAGATTTTTCATCTTTTCCTTCAGATCGTTCTCGTTCTCTATTTTCTTTTTCTCGTTCCCATTCAGGAACTGGAATCGGTACTGGTGGAACACTTATTAAACCTTTTGATTCATTAGCTTGTTTTTCTTTTAACTTTTGTTCTAAATCTTGCAATTTTTTAGCTGCCGCTTGTCTAGTCGATTCCTGATATCGTTTTTCTTCTTCTTCTTTCCGTTGTCGAGCGCGTTCAACAGCAGATGCTACTTCAACAACTTTTAGTCTGCGTCTCTCGTTCCACGCTTCATCATCTTCTACACCTGTTTTCAAAGTGAAGACGAATGTCATGAACAAACTTATGAGATATAACACAATACATAACTGGTATGAATGAAAATGAATTCAACTCTATAGATTTGCACCTAAGTCACATAAATGTTCTGACCTCTCAAAGAATGCACCGAATGCAGTTGTGACTGACCGCTATAACTACCAGACCCGTTGGAACCACGATAATCACGGGATAAAGAACTCTGAGTCCATGAACGATGAGTTGCTTGATCTCGGGATTCCTTCAAATCTCGATTATCGTGATTATCACGATTATCACGGTTATCTCTTGTTTTTTCTTTGTCATCTGTTGAATTTTCCTCTATTTTTTCTTCCTTATTGTCCTTTTTTTCGTCTTTCTTCGAAGGTTCAGGATCAGGTTCATCGTCACTAAAGGTAAGTTTTTGATTATAATCAATATCATCATGTGCTGCCCAGCCAGCATCACGAGAAATATCGTCCATTCGAGTAAGATCTTCTTCTTTAATAATTGGTCGTGTAATAATTTCTTCTTCGGGAACGCGCTCGCGTTCTTGTTGACGAATAGATGGAGGAGGAAATCGTTCTGAGGGATAATTGAACCGAGGTCTAGGCCCACTAGAACTTGTGTTTGTCGGAAATTGAGAAGGAAATCCACCAGAAAAGTTCCCTCTGTACATCTATATGTGTATTTAATATATTTATAGTTAATTCATAAAACATAGATAATATATCACTAATAAAATATATAAGTAGAACTTACAAATGGAGGAATAAGTCCTCTGTAATGATGTAGATTTGGACCAACTTGATGAGAATTAGAATTTAAAGCATTTACACTGTTTGAAGAACTATGAGGAGGGCCTCCCTGGGCCATACCCATATTGGGAGACTGGACCAAGTTCTGTCGACCTCCTCCAGATAAGTCGGTATGTCCTCCTGGTCCAGTGATATTTAAAGGGGGGCCCTGGACCCCTGAATTCCCACTTCCAGAACCAGCAGTTCCTATTCCTGCACCACTGGTTGTACGACTTCCACCTTGTATCCAACTTCCTTCCGCTAATATAATATTTATTTTATATAATATATACTTAATCTTTTTATTATATAATATAAATGATCTTTTCATTGTATATTATAAATTGTATAATAATACAATTATATGACTTATATATAATCGTACTTTGAGGTCGTAAACTTGGACCAGGTCCATATTGTGCATTTAATTCCCGACTTGCTGTTTGTTGTTGCTGCTGTTGATGTGACTGTTGTTGACTTCCTACTGCAGTTCCTAAATATTAACACATTAAAACTCATGATCACGTGATCGTTAATTTAATATTTTATCATTTTTTAATTTAAGATTTATAACTAATAAAATTAGGAATAATAAATTTTATAAATTTTACATTTTTATCTATTATTAATTATAAATTTTATCTATTATAAAAGATTATAAATTAGTAATTCTCATTAATAATATTTAAAAAAAATAATTTTTTTTATAAATTAAATATACAATTAATTTTCTAATATATCATATATATTTATATTTTATGCTCATAATTATCACATTATATAATATTACGCTTGCAGAACATATTTTATAATGTTGGAATTTTGAAATATTTATTAGTATTCTGAATATAATATTTAAGTATTTTAAAAATTTAATTTATATTGTATATTTTATTTTTAAATTTTTAATAATGAAATAATGAAATTTTATATTTTATTTTTTTTTCTTTTTCATTTTAAGAAAATATATAAAAATGTTATTTAATATTAATAATACTAAATATAATAAACTAAAAAAGAAAATTGTATATAAATATATTATATAAACAATATAAAATATTACATATTTTTTTTTATAACATGTATTTTTCATACCATCTCCAGATCTGCTCATTATTGCACTCCATGATGATTTGTTGTTTACATCGGAAGAATATGAAGACTGTGAAGTATTTTGTTGCCCTGGGAGTAATGGATGTAACGATGTTGTGATAGTTCCTGCTACACATTGTGCTGTTGAAGAATTTGCCTGAGAATAAAATAAATAAATACATAAATAATTATATTTATATAATGTATGAATATATATATATGAATATATATATATATAATGAAAAAGTATAAGATAAACATAATATAAAAGAAAAACATAACGATTTTTTATGAATAAAAATTTATATTAAAAAAATTGCTAATATTGTATTTATCATAACAATATTATAACATAATTCTGTACATTTCTCTCATATCAATAAATAAATACTATATGTCAAAAATTATTTATCAATGCTAGAAAATTAATTTAATAAATATTTATAAAATTACAGTAGATGTATCTGATGTGGTTACAGCTGTAGTAGTTGTAGTAGTAGTGGTAGTTGTCGACTCTTTGGTAGTAGCCCAACCACTTCCTCCACTTGGTACAAGACTGACAGCCGGATCGTTGCTGCTGTGTTCACTTTTTAAACTAGGCAGATTAGCTGGAGGTCGCCGTGCCGAAGGCACTTTTCCAAGACTTTGCATTCCATGTTTACGTGGCAATGTGTTTTTTTGTTGATGTTGTTCTAAAGATTCACCCTATAAATACAAATCGGATACCAATTCCATTTTTCTTTAAATAATTATTTGATTTTTAATATTTTTAATATCAATAAAGATATATATATAATATATACAATGAAAATATAAATAATAAAAAAAATAAATACATTAAAAAAGATAAGAAATGGAGTATACATAATAACATCCTGTAATTACCTTAATTAAAATAAGAACTAAAATACAATAATTATTTGGAGAGATATTTTGAGAAACATTGACTTTTTTTTATTTCACTTATTTTATCCAATCATAGAAAGCAAAAGAAAAAAATATTTTTTATAAATGAAATAAAAAAAATGTATTTTATTTAACTTTCATTTTACAATATATTATATTTTAAATTTTTAAAGTATATATACCTCAACAACTGGAATCTCAATTTCAGGAATTATCAAGGATAATACCATAACAATTAAACAAGTAAAAATTAAATAAAAAAGATAATAAAATATTATTGTATTATATTATTGTAAAATATTTCAATAGAATTATTATATATATGTATTATATATATTATATAAAATTTAATTATTGTATAAAAGTCAAAGAAAAAAAATAAAAAGAAATGAAAAAAAAAAAATAAATTAAAAGGGAGAAAAAAAGAAAAAAAATGTTTGGCCAACTCACCCTACTCACCCGATACAAGCTATTGATGTCTAATGATTGAAACTTGGATTTTCCTTTCTCCCCCTTCGACACAAGCCCTGACAGAGTAGACATGCTGTCTGCAGGCAACCATTTAGTACCAATCAGACCCAAAGAACGAACCCTTTGTCTGAAATTATAAATAATATTTATATAGCTAATTTTGTTAATATGTTTTTATATTTTTTCCTATAACAATTTTCATTATTTCATCAAATTATATTTAATAAAATAAAAATAAAAGTTATATAAAAATATTTTAGATAAATTTTTATTAAAAAATATGTATCTAAAGAATGAATTCTTTATCTATATGAATATATCTACACTTTAAAATTTTATATAATTTTAATCTGTTTAAAATATAATAAAAAATTTATTAATATAAATTTAGTCAACAATATATTTATAACAATAATATATAAATATTATATATTTATACATGAATGATAATTTTTTTCATAAAAATTCAAAAATATTTTAAATGAAAAGATTAAAAGTTTTTTAAATGAAATTATATAATTTTTTTCATCATAAATTGAAAAATAGATTGAATAAAAAATATTACTACTATTGCTATTATTATTATAAATCTAATATTAATGTTTATAAATTTAATAACATATTTTATACTTTAATTCACTTTAATATATATATATATATATAATTGTATATGATGGAAATAAAATTATGTGATTTCGTTCAAAAAATTCAAGGTAATCTCTTGAATTCATTATGAAAACAAAATATTTTTGAAATATTTATAATTATTATAAATATATGCATTATGCATTAGAATTATAATTAATAATTTTTTTTATTATAATTGCAAAAATATGCTTAACATTTATAAACATTAATATATAAAAAAATATTTAATATAAAGAAAAGATATTAAAAATTAATAAACTTAATTTTTTTTACTTTCTATATATATTAAAATGAAAATGTTAATATATTTAAATTTTTCTCATTTTAAATTTTAATGTTTATAATCTAAATATATATATATATATATATATATATATACAATAAAAAAGTATAAAAAGTTAATTAAACTAATTAATTAAACGAGAAACAAAATCTACAAAAATATATATATATATATATATATGTATGTATGTATATATATATGTAAGAAAACAAAATTAATTGCAAATAATAATCATAAAATTAGACAAAAAAATAAGTGACAAATTGGTCTTCATAAATTATTATATTAAAAAATATATATATTAATGATATAAATACATATAAAAATACAAAATTGATTGAAATAATATCTGAATATTACAAAAGAGAAAAGATAACTCTGCGTGAAATGCAAGGTAAGATGTAAAGTAGAAAGCGGACAAGTTTCACTAACTTTTATTGAGAAGAAAAGAGATGCCCGAAATATAAATTGATAAAAAATAGAAAACAATCTACAAAGTAATGGATTTGAAATAATATAAATAAATAAAAATTATAATTAAGAATATATAGAATAATTGGAACATAAAGATTAAATTTAATTCTAAAATTGCGATGTCAAAATCATGAAAATTCAAAACAAAAAGATTCACGTCAAAGTGTATGTAAAATTTAATAAGAAAAACTTCATAAAATTAACAGTTTACTAAAATTTAAAAGATATTATATTATTGATATAAATCAAAAGAGAATTTTTGAAATTAAATGATCAAACGACAAAGTTGGGTATGTTTCTACTTAGAAAAAAAGATTTGGACGAAGAAGTAAATCAAAGAAATATGACTTGCCTTGGTCCGCTCCAAATGGGTTTCTAATTCACAAAAGGGTTAATTCCCAGTTAAATTAATTAATGTCCGGATTGTCACGGATTACAATTATTATAAGTGTACCGCGCCTGCGAGACACAGAAACTTCTTTTCCACAATTCGTTCAAGATGGCGAATGCGCGACTTTCGGCTCTTCTTCCGCGATCAATACAATTACGTCATGCAACCAAAGAGGAGCCGTTTGCACAGACGCGCCACTCGTCTAGGTTTTCTTGTCACTCTCTTTTGTAATAAATTTCACAATTAAGTTTTTTTCTCACTTATTATATAGAATATAATTTTATATTCAATTTAAATAATATTACATATGCTTTTTACAAGTTAAACCTGTGCCACAATATTCGATATCTTTTTTTACTTAACCGTTACTTGTAGCAAGAAATGAGCGGAAGATTCAGCAGAAATAAGTGGCGCTGCTACGATTCCTTACCGTTTTGAACCAAAGTCAAATTGGTTACAAATATTTGAATATCTTTTAAAAAATAATTTATATTCTTTATAAATGATTCCAATATATTTCTTTATTTTAGATATGTTTTTCAATTTTTGTTATTTTCTCTGTAATTTATTTAAATTAATATATCAATTTAAATTTAATTTCATTTATAAATATATTCATATATTTGATTTCGTTGGTAATTCTATAAATTTTCAATATGGTGGTCTTAAATTCGCATATGTACATATGTATATTTCCTTTTTTTTTATATATAAGAATGTATCTTATTTTCTAAATTAAATTAATGAATGATTACATTGAAAATGGTATGAATATTATTTTTTATTATTGATTTAAATTAGCTTTCATAATTATAATTATTATCATAATTATATTATATATATATATATATATATATATATTTATATATATATATATATATATGTATGTATGTATGTATATATGTATATGTGATAATCAATTTTTACTTGCAGAGTGTAACATTACATACTGACATTGGAGATATAAAAATTGAATTATTTTGTGAGCTGTGTCCAAAAACGTGTGAAGTAGGATTTTTTTCTTGTTTTGTAACAATTTTCTTAGAATTATTTACATTGAAATAATTTTACAGAATTTTCTTGCCTTATGCGCTAGCAATTATTATGATAATTGCTTATTTCATAGAAATATAAAAGGATTTATTGTGCAAACTGGAGATCCTACACATACTGGTAAAGGTGGAACATCAATATGGAATCGTCCATTTGAAGATGAATTTAAAGAAGAATTAAGACATAATGCGAGAGGATTTGTTTCTATGGCTAATAATGGTCCAAATACAAATGGAAGTCAATTTTTTATAACATATGGGCCTCAACCACACTTAGATTTAAAATATACTTTATTTGGAAAGTAATTATACTTATTTTTAAATTTATATTAATTTTAAAGTTATTTAAATCTATTACATTTATGTAATTTATATAATTTAGTTATTAAATTAGTTATTATTTTTTAGGATAATAGATGGTTTAGAAACTCTTGAACAATTAGAAAAATTGCCAGTAAATCCAAAAAATTACAGGCCTCTTACAGAGACTCGAATAAACAATATAACTATTCATGCCAATCCTTTAGCAGGATAAATGTAAATGTGTTAATTAAATTTTATAATTGTTAATTATATTTGTTTTAAACTTTATAAATAATTTTTCAATAGAATTAAATATATTTTAAAAATAAAGATTCATTATATATTATTTTATCATAATTTCAATCTCATAATTACTACATTAAAGATATTCTTTTATTATATTTTCCTTTTCTGAATATTTGATGTATCTAAAATTAATATTAATTATAATTTTTTAATATAATATCATTTTATTTACTTATAATATTTCTATATTCATATTCTATTTGGCATAAATAACCAATAAGACATTTATTTTTATAAATAATTTCCAATAGAATGAAACTATCATGTTGTCAATATTCTTTTATTAATAATAAGTATATAAAAATTATATTTTGGAATATACAATCTTTTATATAGATATGCAACAATCTCTCTTTATATCAATTTTTCATAATCGATTATGAAAACTACTATTTTTTTTAAATATATGACAATTCAAATTAGCTTTTTACAATATTACAATTACAATAATACATATCATTTATTCTAAAATCTAAATCCCAAAGAAAATGATCTGAAAAATATAACTATTATTAATGTTAATAATATATATTTAAATAAAATAAAATAATATTTTCTTGTTATTATATTATACATATTCTTCTATAAACATATAATTTTATTTTGAATTTTTACTATTTTTACTATTTTAATTTGTAGTTGAGTGATTTGAAAAATTCTGATATTTTATCTTTAATTAATATTTTTATTTTTTTTTTTTTTTTGCTATTAATTATATATTAATATCTAGGCTTTAATAATCTAAATATAATATATTTATTACTTATTTTTCCTTGTATGAATAAAATATCAATATATTCAGTAACATTGTATATAGATACATTAAAATCTTTTTCCATTTTATTATTTTTTTTATATAAACTTATGTATGATAAACTAATATATTATTTGAAATTAATAACAAAAGTAAAAAAATTACTATTTCATAATAGTATATCATAATTGCAATAGTGATATTACTAAATACAAAAAAATACCAATATAAAAGTTTTTTTTTTAAATATTTAATTTATAATTTTATCCAATCCAGATTTTAAAATTATCATAGTGCAATCTACTTCTATTCTTCCAGTATAATTTAATACAAGCAAGTATAAATTGTTTTATTATAGTTACAATTTGTATTTGCTTTGTGAATAATCTGCTGCTTTTTAAATATCAGGTTTATGAAGATAAAATTTTCTAAGATGAGACATGTTGAACAAAGTAACACTTTTATAATAGATTTTTCTTGAATCTAATAAAAAAATCATTTAATATTTTTTTTTCTTTTCTTGATATATTTATTTACTATTTTATTATATGAAAAATATATTGCATGATACTTATTCTGATTTTTTATTAAATCATAATATTCATCATAATTATACAATTTTTATTTTGTTGGAAAAAACTATCTCAATTTTGATATACCTCTATAATAACATCTTTTTCAATAAGTAACTGCAATAAATAGATTATATATAATAATGTATTCTTATTTATCACATATTTATATAATTTAATAAAATTAAATTACATCATAGAAAAGATCCATTCTTAAATTTCTTCCACTTAATGATTCATCATGTAAGAATATAATATTATAATTTTTTGTGAATTCATAAAATATTTTAAATATAAAATTTAAAATATTATTAATAGAATAGTATTATATATTATATATTATAATTATATATTATAAAACAAAATGATAAATTCCATTTTCTGATATCATAATTGAACATGTATTTGGTCATCCATTAATTATTCAATATGCAATTTCTCCCAACATCATTCTAACATTATTATAAATACAAAAATAAAAAAAATCCAGAACAATGAGTATCTTCATCTTTTGAATTCAATAAAATAAAAATCAAAAAATGAAAAATAAAAAATATAAAATATTGATGATAATAGATAATTTTAAATAGTTATAATTGATTTATGATCAAAATTAAAACTTTTTAATCTATATATTTTAATTTTTATTTTAATTGTTACTAATTTAGGAAATAATTAAATCATTAATTCTATATATATATTGAAGATATTTCAATTTAATTCATAAATGGGAAATGTTTACAAATCTTTTATGTAAGTAATATTAATAAATTGTCCTATATACATTATAAAAATTGTCTTTCTGATTAAATTATAATTAAGATTTATTAGATGTAAATCCATAATTAAGATTTATTATAATTATAATTAATTATTTATTGGACTTATAGATTACAATAAGATTCTATTCATAACCAGCTACAATCATTGAATTTCTTTAAATTCAAAAATATAAACTTATATCAGAATCTTTGATATTTGGAAGATTTTACAATCCTTTTATAAATTTTGTAATAATATTAAGCATGCTTAATTGATGTTAGAAGAATGTTAGTATTAATCATTTTTATTACATTTTTGAATAAAACATTTGACATTGAACATTACATTTTTGAACAAAATTAATAACAATATTAAGAACAATATTTGTTTTTAATATGTTGCCTCTACATCACAAACTTTTTATTATTCTTAATAGTCCATTTTTTTCAAAACTGGATCTTCAATAATTTAATTTTAATTATTTTATATATTTTAATTATTATATATATTTTTTATTGATTATTGTTCTTATTTAAAAGAATAAGATATATATTAAATAATTTTTATAATCTTTTTTTTTGATTTTATCAAAGCGTTTATTAATAAAGTTGAATCAATAATTACCATCTTTTGGTAAATAAATTGCTTTTTAAATATTTTTATTTAATAAAGGAAATAATTTTTTTGCTTCCTAATTAAAAATTAAATTGATTTGAATACTGAAAGCTTTAGAAATAAAATATATATGTAACTAGTCATTTAATCATTCCTATAATATATATATATATATATATATATATATATATATATATATATATATATATATATATATATATATCGAAATTACTAATAAGGAAAATATACAATTAAATAACTAATATATCAGATAAAAATCTGAATTCAAACAAATTATTTATAAAGGAAATTGAAATTTAATTCCAATGTTAATCATTCAGAAGTTTTTTTTGTGTTTTGCTGAATATATGAAGAATAATAAATAAAAAAAAGTAATAAAAATATAAAAAAAAAATAAAAATATCAATTAATTTCATGATATGTATATAGAAATTTTCCATATTTACTACATTTATTTATCCGTAAGTTAATATTTATCCATCTATTCTATATTTGTCTCATATTAATATTTAATTATTATTACAACAATAATGAAATTAAATATATATAAATACATACAGTGGCAAAAATATATTAATGTAATGTTTTTATGGAATAAAAAAGCATGAAATAAAAATAAAATAAAATCAAATGAAAATAAAATACCGGTAATTTTGAATATCTGTTATAAAAGTTATACTTATATTCAATACATAATAGTTAAAAAAAATAAAGAAAATAAAAAACTGAAATAATAAATATCATTCTAGAAATCAGTGCTTATATATATGCTCATTAATAAAAAAATTCTTAAATAGTTTCATAACTTAATGATCATAGTTAAAAATTATAGCTTGAATAATTTTATGATTATTATAATTTTATAATGATTATGAAGAAAAAAATGTAATAAGAGTAATGGATAATATATAATATAATAAATATAAAAACGAAGATTTATATTAGAAGGTGCAATATAAAGATCATTATTTTTCCTGGATTTATATTTTTCCAAAGATATATTATACATGTCTTGTAATATTTAGTAATTCTATTTCAACATCACTTGGTTCACTTTATATAAGATACAAGACTAATAGTATGTCATATAGTATAGATATTAATTTCAATTTACTAATACTATTAGTATTATATTTTCTTAGATGATAAAGAGCATTACAATCTGCATTACCTTTACCTGAAAATAATATTTAAATTATTTTCAATATTATTATATTAAATAAATTTTAATATTTAAATTATTTTCTATATTATATATTTTCTATATTAATTATTTCTATAAAATATTAAATAAATTTTATTATTTACCTATTATTACATCTGGTAATTTTATTGCAGATAATAAATTCAATCTCGTATAATTAATATGCAACTGAAAATTTAAAAGCTCAAACATAAATTAAAACACTTATTATTAGAAATACCGTGTGTTTTATTAAACAAATTTTTAATGAGAAAAAATATGAATTTATATAATATTTTTATATTTCAATATTGCACTTCGTATTATAAAAAAAAATGCTCTAATATATATTTTATCGTTTTAATGACCATGAATTTTATGAAATCGTATTATCAATTATTTATTAATCTTCTATAATAATGATTTGTTTATATTAATCTGCAATTACATAAAAAAAATTCAAGAAATATTTTTATTAAATTGATATAAAAACGCAAAATACTTTTATTAATTTATATTTTTATTTTATAATTTAAGAAGTATAATCATATCAGAAAAAAAATTATTTTATTTTTCTCATATATTATTTAATGAATACAATAAAAATTATTTATGATTAGTTTTTTATTTTGGAAAACAAAACAAAAATTAATTTTTTTAATTATCATATCAACTATGATATTAAATTTAATAAAATTTCACATATATAAAATAAAATTGTATATCTAATACATGAAAGTATACAGATAATTATGTTCAAATATAAAAACAATACACACAGTTTTCTAATTATACAGATATTAATATATAAATATAAAATAAATAATAATATTGCGTAACATGCACAAATAACATACGAATAATACACTAGAGCATTCTTTGATAATAAATAATTTTTAATAATACTTTAGAATGTCAGAATATTGTCGATAGTAAGCAATATAACTTTTATAATACAACTTGAATTATTCACACGCGTATATGTGAAAAAAGATAAAAGAGAAAATGTATACTTCTTAAACTTAACAGATTAAATATCTTATCTTATTAAATATCTGGTTTGAAACTAAATTTAACAGAAAAAAATTTTTTTTTGATAAATTATTATTTCAAAAAAATTAATAAAAAAAATTTAACATAATTGCATGAAAAAATAATTGCGGAATTAATTTTTTTAAAGCGAAATATATTCTTCGCTAGCAAGACTGTCCGTTTCTTCAGTATCTGAATTGGTTGCAGCTTGTACTCTAGCATATTCATCTGTGTCAATACTCTTACAAAAATGTATCGCATATTTTAATTTTTGTCGTAATACTGGTTTACAGGAATATCTGGGCATTTTCAAGAGAAAAAAACATGTATAACTTTCAGGAAGAAAATGATCTGGCGGATTATATTTATCCATTACCTAAATAGATAAGAAAAAATAAGAATAAATAGCAAATAATTATATAAATATGATGAAAATACTTTTATAAATACTTGTAAGACAAAATCTCTTCCTCGAAAGTCCGCAATTGTACGTGGTAAACGAGTTCTACCCCAAACAAATCGTAGAAACAAAGATCTTTCTTGATTGGAAAATTCTTCCATTACTTCCCAAAACCATTGTATTAAAGGAGCTGTTGCTTCAATCCCTAAGAAATAAATATATAATGAGAACTGAAAAATTAAATTATATTATAATATGTATTATTGCTTACCTTTATAAGTTGCAACAGATTTTAATAAAGTGAGTGGAATATCTGGACTACCACAAACCATTGTTTCCAGTTCAGGTCCACTAAATAATGCGAGAAAAGGTACAGGTATAACTTTTGACATTCCTTCGCGAACGGCAGATACTTGAGTATCAAATTCATGTAATCTATAATTTAAAGCTAATTGGACATATTCATGTTTATTTTCTGGAGTGATTTTTCGATATCTGAAAAAAATAATTAATAATAATAATATCGTTCTTACATAAGTTTAAGCAAGCAATTCTAAAATGTCATTTTTTAAATTTTTATATAAGGAAAAGAATACAAGATGTAAGAGAGTTTTGTTGAATCTATAATTATAGATTTTACACTTTTAGATAAATAAATATCTATTAAAAAATTTTATACAAAATTAATTTTGATCTCAAAATTTAAGACCAAAATTTTTTTTATTTCATATATTCTTACTTATATATTTATTTTATTTTTCAAAAGTTTATAATTCAATCATTTTTTTGAAAAATAATATTAAAATTCTATTATTTTTTAAATAAATTTTGTTTATATTTTTTATATATTTTGAATATATCACCCATAACGAAAATTTATAATTATAGTAAATTATTAACATTTTTTTTAATTATTATAATATGTATTATTATAATATATATAATTAGAATAATAGAATAATTAGAATAATAATATATATAATTAGAATAATAGAATAATTAGAATAATAATAATATATAATAAGTAAAATTTGATTTTATGCAAAAGAAATTTATGTATTAATACTTGCCCGGGACATCAATAAATATTATTTATAAATTTTTGATATATGCGTATAGAAAGTTTCATCTGAAATAGATAATAAATAGTGCATTATTGATGAAATAGCAATTATTTTTCGCATACGCGAATATATGTGTGAATCACAATAGTGATATAATAATATATAATTAATATTTATTAATATATAATTGAATCCTAGTAATATAAAATAATATAATTTAGTTATAAATAAGTATTTCGATATATTTCATATTAAGGAATATTTAATCGATAATACTCAAATAAAGAGGTTTATATAATAATCAAAATAATAGATCATAATAGTTAATATTTATGATCTATCTGGTTGCAAAATATAATTATATCATATATAATTATATAATCATTTTTGAAGAAAACAGTTGAATCATGATTTTTTTAATAAATTTGATTCTTATAATGAATAAAACACGAAATAAAAAAAAATTTTGGTCTTGAGTTTAAAATCAATTTTTCAGAAAAATTTTTTAATAGATTTCCATCAATTTGAAAATATAGAATCTATTTATGTTAGCCGACAAGACAAACTTTTTTTTATATTTTGCACATATATCCGATTTAAACATATAAAACATATAAAATATGTGATTTTTTTTTGTAAATATTAAAAATATGAAAAAATGTTTCAAATTAAAATTAGAAGGAATATTTTGTCTATCCTGTAAAGATCACATTTATATTTTTTATTGTACATTCTTGTAATTATATTTATGTTTATTAATTATTAATATTAGAAGATAATCAATAATTTTTTTTATAAAATTTTATTAACGATTCTATTTTTCAATGAGATGTATTGTTTTTTACATTTTATAAAGATTAAAATTCAAAAAATTGATTTAGATTTGTTTGAATTGAAATTTTATATCTAATTTAATTATAATTGATAAAAATTTCAGCAATTTCGCATATATTTGTATATTTTTGCATTTTAGACATTTATGAGGTATTTAACGAATTTTGTTAAGAAAGTGTTTAGAGTTTATTATATTATATTATATTATATTACAGAATATATTATTGATATTTAAGATATATACGCTATATAATAAACTCAAGAATAATGTAAAATATTTTTATTTGTAATTTTAATTCGATAATTACAAATTGGAAACATTTTTAAATAATTGTAATTTGGTAAAAAAAAGTGCTTTTTTAAGTTTCTTTTTTTTTTTTTTTTGAGAAAAATTATCATACTTTCCAATACAAGTTAAAAATAAAAAAAAAATTTTATTAAATATAAGAACAATAACTTTATAGAAAAAATGTCAATTAAAATAAAATTAATCTAACATATTAAATAATAAAAAATTTAGATTTTAATTTGTTTTTTGTCATTTCATTTTTCCAATTTCTATAAACTTATATATATCTATTATATATATCTATAGAATTTACTATTATAAAATTTGATATTTTTTAGTAATACTTTACTTCGCTCTCTCCTGTTGAGAATTTTTAGATAATATTTGATTTATCTTTTAAGCAAATAATTACATTTTTCGATATTTTTATATATAAAAATATATTATAGAAAAAATTATATTTTTATACATTTAACGAATAAGAAAATTTTGAAGTTTGATATATTTCTGTTTTTATCTTCTTGATTTCAATAAAATGGATTAAAATTAGAAAGATCAAACTTTAAAATGAGTTTTAAAAGTTTTTATAAATTTCAAATGAATTTTAGCAAAGTTATCACAGTTTAAAGATTGAGCAAATTTGAAAATAATTTTATCTGATTTTTCGATGCAAATATTATAGATTATTCAATTATTAACTATTATATTTAACTATATATTTAACTATATATAATATATTCATGTATTATGTTTAATATATATTTAACATATGATTCTTTTAATATAAATGGATTAAACATAATAAATTAGTACTATTACCTAAGAGAATCAAAATTTTCGCCATGTGATTTTTTTACTATCAAAATATTTAAAATAAATAGAATTAAAATAAAATTTCAATAACTAATTATTAATATAATTTAATTTTTAATGCTCGCATATAATACATGAAAATATACAAAAAAAGAATTCCTGAGAAGAATATAAGTATTGTATAAGTAATATAAGTATAATTTTCATATAAGAATGAAATTTTTATATAATAAATTAAAATAATATGTTCTAATATTAATCAGAATTTACATTATATTATTTTGTGAAATATACAGATTCATAATGTACAAAGTCTGAATAACATTATTATATTAACATTACTGTTAATACAATAATTAATAATTTAACAAATCCAATACAAAATATGCAATTTATGCATATGCAATTATTATAATTATTTTAAAAATACATAGATAATGTTTTGAAAATTTTGATGTTAAAAATATTTATAAAAATATACAATAAAAAATATAAAACTATATTCTATTAAAAATTTAAGTTTAATTGAATTTTATACAAAATTATAATAAAATCAAATATTATTATGATATATGTTTCTTAATATCGTATAATTATCATCTTAAATATTTTTTTATATTTTTAATATTTGAAAATATAATTAATCATCCTATTAATAATAATAATAATTCAAAAAAATGATTTTAATGTATATATATGCACACACATGCATACACAAATATAATATTTTAATTTATTTATTTAAATTGTTAATCTATTAATTTTTATTTGTAAGAATTATTTCTTATAATTGAAATAATCCTTTTTTTTCAAAATTTTTCAAATTTTTTTTCAAAACAAATATTTAGTCTTTCTTATTAAAAAATTTATTTAATATTAATTTCTATTACTATTTAAAAAATTAAAAAATTTTGTAAGAAAAATAATAGATAATACTTTAGTGTTGATTTTAAAGAATATAATGAATTTAATATATATTTAATTATTCATTAAATAATAATGAATTTAATACATTGTTTAATTTTTGTTATTACTTTCATTGTACTATCATTGTCATATATCAATATTCAGACATTATCATTTATACTTGAAAAAAAATTATTTATAGTTTTCAAACAACAATCCTTTATGTATCAAAGCTGGATATTATTTATTTAATTCTTATCTAAACTATCAATTTAATTTTGTTTTTAAAACATATAATAAATGTATATAATTAATGATTCTTTGTAACTGAATTTTTAACATTGTTTATGGGATTATCTAATAATTATATATTCAAAATGTTGATATATTTATGTAACTTTGAAAAATCGATTTGTTAAATCATAAGAATCAAAGTTTGCATTAAAAACGAAACAAGATGAAAATAAAATCAAATCAAATTATTTCTGTTACACTATTCTATTGCACTCTATTTTTCTCTCACTTCATCTAACTTAATGTGAATCTAAATTATTTATAATTTAATAACAATATTTTTATATACAAATTTTTATATTTGTTTTGATCTCTATAATAGATCCTCTAAAAGTATCCCGAAAATATATTAATATCTTATATATTTAAATCGAACATAAATGTTAGAATTGACACAAAAAATAATGTAATAATATAAAAACCTGCTAGACAAAGATACATCGTGTCCTACAGCCGATGGCGTAGAAAATGGCATTTCAAGTGTTTGAAACATTTTTTCATCAGGATCCATATCTCGAATACATAATAATCCGGGAACATAATCCCTATCAATTTCAGTTAAATCAGCAGGCGTTAACGATATACCCGCAAGTTGTTTCCACACAGGTTCTGCCAAATTTAAACTCAGTGGGCTACCAGTTCGTATAGCTATACCCATTAAAATTCCAAGAAATCGAAACATATTCATATGTAATGGTGAATCAGCTATTGGATTCAAAAGAAAACAATCTCTATTAGTGCCATTATCATCTCGACCATTTGGTGTTGGTATAAGTAATGGTAAGGAACCATTTTGTAATTCATCGCACATTTCTGCTATACTCTCGCTATATCCGCCACCGCAATCGTCTACGCTCTCTCCTGTTGAGAACGTGAGATGATTTCATTAATTTTTATCTTAAACTATTTTTAAATTTTTTTTTCTTTTCATATTTTTCTTTTTCTGTTTTATATTTAATATTAAAATTTTTATTAACCTACCGATGAATTTCACTTTCCAAATCCTATGAGGAAAAAAGAGAACATCCTGTGTTAATAAAGATATTTTTGAAACCATTTGACCGAAAACAGATTTAATACCATCTGGTCCAGCCAATCCACCTTTGCTTCTAGCTCGTTTTACTTGTATTCGATTTAATTCTATTACTGGTCCATGTTGTCGATCTCTGACCATCGTTGCTTGAACCACTTTACGGAAAGTTGCTTCTTTAATGCTGTATACTAATATAGGTGCTAATTTACTCAAACTAACTGGACCAGTAATTGGATACATCGGCAAACATGGACAAAGTAACTCAGCAAAATGATGAAGAAGCACTAATCGATTGTGCAGCACAGGAAAAGGTAAATCTTTTACTAAATCATACTCCATTGGTGTAGTGGCAGGCATTTTGCTTTGAGTAGCTTTCATTGTACTCCATGCCAAAGTGTGAGCACTACCACAAGCAACTCGAGTTATTTTTTTACCCTGCAATGCATGAACTAATCTTGGTCTCTGAAGCGCACTTGTTGTTCCATCGCCTAACTGGCCTTCATCATTGTCTCCCCAAGTAAAAACTTCTCCTTTATCGGTACATGCTACACAGTGTAATGAACCAGTTGCTATAGAAATGATTTTTTTTCCTTGAAGTGCTGCCACTTTACGTGGCCTTCGCACATGATCATCTGTTCCATGACCCAAACGATGATAATCTCCTTTACCCCTGTTTATGTACAATTATCTATGTAATTATCATAATTTAAATGAAAAAATGAAAGACGATCAAAAAAAATGAAAATTCAATTTTCTAGCTATATAAAGAATAAAATACATCCTCTGTTTTTTTTAATTCTTCTTTTTTAATTCCTACTTAAATAGATATGAAGATTTTTACAAAAGAATACAAGAAACTTAAAATCATACAAAAGAATACAAAAGAATTTAAAATCATTGAAAAATTAATCATTTGAATTTTTACCATGTGTATATTGCTCCTGATCTTGTCAATGCTACCGAGAATTGACTGCCGCATTCAACTTTAATGACACCAAGTCCTGCGAGAGATTCGATTTTCATTGGAATTTTACAACCATCACTACCTCCTCTACCTAGTTTTCCGTAATCTCCATCACCCCAACTCCAAACATTATCATCATCAGTAACACAAAGGGTTTGCGCGTCACCACTTCCACATGCTACATCAATTACTTTATAATCTTGTAAAGCTTCGATTAATTTGGGCGTCAATTGATCTTCGCTATCTCCATGTCCTAATCGTCCATATCGACCTAAATCGATAATAATAGATAATAATTATGTATATATATATTTGTTTTTATTTGTTTTCTTATTATTCGACATTATTGATTTTTACTTTTCTATCCATACCTTTTCCCCAAGTATAAAGCCAACCAGCGCTAGTGATTGCCGCGCTATGATGACCGCCACAAGCTATATCAACAATTTCGGTACCCAATAACTCTTCAATTAATTTCGGTCGATCATACGACAATCTATTTCCATGTCCTAATTTTCCGTCATCTCCTTCTCCCCAAGAATAAACGTGTCCCTCAGAACTTAAGGCAAGGCAATGTTTACCTCCTGAATTAACAGCTACTTTTTTAACGAATACGTGCTGAATGGATTCCAAAAGCGTGGGTACCATAACAGAGTCCGTTCCTCCAATTCCTAGACGTCCAACAGCGCCATATCCTATTATATGATAAACAAAAGTGTAAGATAATAAATAAAACAAAAATTGAATCAAAAAAAAAAAAAAAAAGAAAAAGAAAAGAAGGGAAAATTTACCAGTTGCATAGACTTTTCCATCAGCAGTAACTGCAAATAAAGTTTGCTCTCCACCAGTAAGCTGGACAGGTCGAAGTGCAGACAAACTTTCGCAAAGAACAGGTAGTTTCACTTTTGCTCCTTCAAGTCCACCTAATTGTCCGCGATGATTATGACCCCAACCATAAATAGCACCAGAACCATCCCATGATAACATCCAATCTTCCGGCCTACGATTTAACCATTGTAACAGTTGTTCATCATGTTCCTGTTTGAATAATTCATGATTCTCATGATCTTTGGTGTTTCCTTCTTTGTCTGTTATCATTTCGTTAATTTGTTTGGTAACTTCAAGACAGAATGGCTTTGGAAGAGACGTTCGATTTATAAGAGATTTGGCAACCCGTATGGAAAGACAGTATCTTCGAAACCAAGACCATTTATGAATTTCCGAACAACATTGCATACCATCCAATTCAAGATCGCAGGCAAGAGCTACAAGAACTTTGAAAAAATCGCTATGCATTAATTGTTTTCCACCGCGGACCAAAGGATCTTCATAAGTATATTGTTTCAGTAGTGCCTGAGGCAATGATCCGAGAAGTGATGAAAGTGCGATTTCCGGGCGTATACCTGGTCCAGAAGAATAGACGACTTGTAATTTTTTTAACGCCCACATTCGTTGTTGAGCAGATAACACGCTTAATTGACTACATTGAGCTAAAGTAGTTGTTAATCGTGTCGCGATATTTCTATCCAACGTGATCAAAGTGTTATCCAGAAGAGATTCAGCAAGTGCAATAGAAGGTTGCGATAGAACTGCTCTATCTGAGATTAGATCGTGCGGTGCGAGGCTCGCAAGCACAGGATATACTGTAAATCGCCATCCCCAACCATTTACTGATCCGTCCGAAGAAAATCTCCATCTGAGCTCATCACCTGGAATTCGAATCTCAGCAGCCCATTCACTCCATTCTCTACCAGACTTCACAGCCACCACTCGATTATTACTATCCATAATAGTGAGCGGATCGTGGCGTCTTTCAGTGGAACAACGTCGATCAAATTCAACTCTAAGAGCCTCTGCACCTGATATTTTAACATGACCAGTCAACGTTGTACCATCTATATATGGATGTGGACTTTCTTGTACTATCGGTTGTGGTACATTGCTTCTATTATTCGAATTCGCTACTGTATCCTCCAACTCTGTAATACAAATTTCTAGCACTATATTACGAATCGAATGATTTACTTTTGCTAATGCGATCAATACCGAAGATATTGTCTCTTTAGCTCCTTTGCATACTCGATTAGCAACAGCTAATTTTAATAAATCGATCAGCATTCTACCATCCTCTTCAGTCAAAGTACATGTAAAATCATCCAAATTACGATCTGAAGCGATTCCTTCGCCAACTATTTGCGCGTTAGATGTAAGAGTTGCTGCAATTACGCTCATTGCGCTGCTTGACATTTTTGAAGCACGTGAGGATAAACTAGCAGAACTGGACATTGAAGGAAAAACAGTTGCTAATGGATAATCTTCAGATTCGGGACTCGTTCGCGGGCTATTATTTACTAAATTAATGAGTTCCGCAGCATTTGCTGGTGCTTCTCCACCACCTTGTGCACTATCTCCCACATTCTGATATACATGATTATGTCCTCCACTAATGATATTCGATCCAGTAATTGTTCCATCTGGCACTATTATTTCGGTTATCGGACAACATTTATTATTGTTAATACCAATATTGCCATTACTATTAGCTAATTTTAATGTTGAATGGTTTTGTAGTGCCGTAACTACAATGATTCGAGCTTGTATTATACGAAGTGCATTTATCACATGTTGTAATGCTTGCTGTTTCGCTACATTACTTTCCAACGAGAGAATAATGCTCGAGAGAGAAGGTCTGTTGCCGGAAGAAAAAGTAGACATGTTAAGGATTACGTCACCATTATTGATATCACCACCGTTTAGTTGAGAAACGGTAGATGTTTTAAAGCAAGAAGGAATCGGATAATTGCTTAAATCAGTTGCTTCCAATCCAGTAATAGTGCTTTTAAATGTAAGCAACATTTGACCTAGCGGATCCTTTGTAGTCGGAAATGTGACTGGTTCTTGATTATTAATTGCTGGTTGATCGGTCAAAACCCAAGCAATGCTATGACTAGAACCACAAGAAACACGATTTACTCTTGCATCATCAAGTTCATGAACCAACGATGGCTTCTTGTTAACGATTGTTGTACCGTTTCCTTGTTGACCATGATCGTTGTCACCCCAAGCATATACTTGTCCGATATCTGTTACCGCTAAACAATGAAGAGCACCAACAGCGACGTGTATAATTTTTTTCCCACGAAGTCCTTCGACCAGTGTTGGTTTTCGAACATGATGATCGTTACCGTGACCGAGTCGAAAGTAATCACCTTTACCCCAAGTCCATACTTCACCGTATTTAGTTAATGCAAGGGAAAATTGAGCTCCGCACTCGATTTGCACCACTCCCAAACCATTAAGTCGATCAATCAATAATGGTGTATAACAACCATCGCTGCCTCCTCGACCTAGTTTACCGAAATCTCCATCACCCCATGAATATACCAATCCATCTGCTGTCAATGCCATCGTTTGTGCATCTCTGCTACCACATGCAATCTGTATTACACGCTGACCAACCAAAGATTGTACTAATTTTGGTTTTGATTGTGTTGCAGTATCACCATGACCCAATCGTCCATATTCGCCTAAACCCCAAGTATATAATTCTCCACTACTAGTTATAGCAGCTGAATGACCCGATCCACATGCAATATCTCGTATTCTTTTTGATTTTAAAGATTCAATTAATCTTGGTTTATCTAAAGAGAGGGAGTTTCCATGGCCTAGCTTGCCGTCTTCTCCTTCACCCCAAGAGAATACTTTACCATCTTGGGTGAGAGCTAACGCATGTTTTCCTCCTGAATGTACAGCCACTTTCTTGATTACATATTGACTCAAAAATGGGATAGACTTCGGTTCGCATACATTACTATCATCTCCAAGTCCAAGACGACCATTTGTACCTTCTCCGCATGCATATAGTTTTCCTTCTTGACTGACAACAAATAGAGTTTTACTACCACCAGCTATATGAACAGGTTTCAATTTTGAAAGAACTTCGCTGTAAACGGGTAATTTAATCTTCGATCCTTTTAATCCTCCGAGTTGATCTTTATCATTTAATCCCCAGACATAAACAGCCGAATGTTGAGGCTGTGGTTCAGATCCACGTTGAGAGTTCATTTGCTCTTGAATGATTTCCCAATCTGAGGCTAGAAATGAAATAGATGTTGCTAATTGATTCTCAAATACTTTTCTTTTGCCGATTATTTGAAGGCCGCGTATCTTACAATCTATACCACCATTTCGACATTGCTTTATTGCTATTTCGATACACGGATAATATTCTTTCATATCTTGGAGTAAAAGTACACTTGTGTCAGTATGCCGTACGCTGATTGTTGCCAATTCTACTAAACTGTTGAATGATTCGCCAACATTTATTGCAATTAGCGATGGCATATAACTGCCATCTTGTGGATTTACAATTATTTTCAATGAATGAACTAATATACCAGACAACATTTCCATACGAATCCAATGTTTTCCCTGAGGGCTCTGCCAATATAAACCAGACCCATCGAATAATCGTGTTGCCCAACTTTGTGGCGAAGAAACTCTTAATGTTCTTATACATTTAGACCAATCATCGATTAGAGATGATTCTATATAATCTTGTCTATGATACCTTCCCGGTTTACCAGCATATACTGCTGCTGAGCCTGGCTCGACGATTCGATTGAAGCCATGTCGATGACATCGTTTCGTATAAAAACAATTTTCACAGAGATTATAATTTTCGCAATACTTGCATTTAAAACGTGGACCGGATATTGGTAGCAAGTGACAAGAATTACATGAGACTGAATGATGACAAGAGGGGACTCGTTCCATTTCTATCGCACAACCAGTCCAATTATTTTGTTGCGGAAAATCAATAGCCACGTCTTTCCCATTGTTTATTATACCTGTAACTATTCCAATACTTTGATGATTCACTGAACCCCATTTGTACTTCGGCACAGTCACTGATGCTTTTACTCTTACTTTGTCACCAATTTTTAATGTGGCTGGGCCTGGAATTATTGGTGGATGACCAAGAAGTTCAATATGAATAAATCTTACCCAATAAGTTCCTCCTTTGCGCTGCCATGCAACTTGAACATTCAAATCGTGTAAACCTTCCGGGTCAATTTTTATAACTTGACCAATGTCGCCGTATTCTACTTCTTCATAGCTTTTGCAGCATCTTACTAACATACCTGGTATCAGATTATCCCTTACATAAATCGCGTATTCATCGACCGATAAGAAATCGGAACGTTTCATATAATTTGGTGGTATTATTGAAGAAGAAATAGCTTCGTGCGTCGACGGAGATTCATCAATATTTTCACTGGTTGAATCTTCAGGATCCGATAATCCATATATACTTGATAACGTTTCACTATCACTTAATGTAGCATCCGGATTTTCAAGAAGCCAAGCTACCACGCTTTCTGCTGTAATAAATCCAACAGCTGAACTCAAACTTTTAATCGCAAATTCTACACTTTTCTTTGGAAAACCCATCTCTATCAATTGGGCAACTAATGGACTCATTGGTAAAGGACTTTTCCTTCCAGTACTTTTGCAATGTTTTTTTTGACTAGATGTCAACGATATCAAAGAACAATCAGATACAGGAGACTCAGGCTCTGAAAATGGGCCTGCAGTTGTTGCTATACCTCCTATTGAGGCTGATCCTGATGCTGTGCCCGTGATTATTATGTTTGTTACTTGAATTAAAGAGTGTCTTAATTCAGAGGCCAAATATTGAGAAACTGTAAGTGCAGCCTCTTCCAATTCTTTATGTTTGAATATGGGTTTTAATGGTTGTGGTTTTGTAGCTCGCGTCAGCATTTCTTGAAATAGAGTTGTTCGTTTATTACGACAATCTTCTCTACCATCAACATTAGTTTCTTCATAATTATCCTCGCTATCTATGTCTCGATTAATAACATTACTAATTCCATGATTTTCAAATTTGTCATCATTGTTATTATTTTTGTTTTTATCATTGCTATTATTACCATTATTTCTTGTACTGTCAATTATAATTACTCTTGCATTGTCATCTTCATCGTCGTCATCATTGTCTTCATCATCCTCATTTTCTTCTTCATTTTCTTCAATATCGTTGTTATCATTGTTTTCACCGTGATCTTCGTAAGCACGATTGATTCGATTAATCTTATCCCATCGTCGACCATCAACCTCACAATTATTCTCATCATTGATATGATCACTAATGTCAATCTGACGCTGGTGATAATGGTGACGATAATAGTAATGATGAGAATAGTGATGATTCTGTTGGTTATAGTTATTATTATTGTTACTATTATTGCTGATATTTTTGTCAATTATATATTTTAATATTTTTCGTAATTTTGTTTGATAATTTAATATAATTTTTCCGGCATTTAATGCAGCAATTTGTTGTTGTTGATTACGTAAAATGGATGCATTTACTGAACCAGCTATTACTGGCATACCATTTGGTCTTTTATCCATACTTCGATGACCTAATAACAAATTAGCCCAGGTAGAGATGAAAGAATCAGGCATAGGCATTCGATCTAAACGAAACTTTTCGCTAAGTTGCCTCACTCCAAAAAATGGAATTTTCTTGCGTGTACTAGCATTGTTATCATCATGTATTTGTACAAGTATTTTTGAATGTTTAGTAAATTTGCATATAGTACCTATATGACCATCGATTTCGATCAAACCGCCGATCCTTGGTCTATCGTCAAGACCTCCAACAACGATAAGAGTTGCCATCACTGTATCCTGAATGTTTACACTGTTTTCACCTCCATTTTCATTTAATTGTATATGAAATAATGGGCCGTCACTTAACAAATCAGAAGCGAGTGATAATTTTGAGGCGAGAAAAGAATTCAAAGTTGCATTCCACTTTGAAAGAGAATGCAGATATCTAATTAATGAAATCAATTCTTCGACTATGGTAGAACTATAGGAAGCAGTTAATGAAACGCGACATTTATTCGAATAAAGTTCGAAATTAGTACCCAAATCGCAGCTAAGTGCAATATGTCCTAATATACGAAAAACTTTTTCAAGAAAAGACATTTGACTAGAACTGTCAGTTGACCAAGATGGTAGAACAGCAGTAAGTAAACGTACCGTCATTATCTGCTTTTCCAAATCTGGATTTCTTTGTTCAGCTATTATATTTAAAAGAAAATCAATCCATGCCTTGGTACTCAGAGATTTACAAAGTTCAGTAGATTTAGCAATAGCTCTTAATAAGCCGAGAGTTGCCCAGGTTTCATGATGTTCTTTTGCAAGTTGAGAATGTGTATTAAAATCGGATTTATATGCGAGAGATAAAATACCGCGTAATACAGACGCGAGTATCTTTATAGCAGAAGGAGTAACTTTATCAGCTTCGATGCCACAACAAAGTAAGATAACACGAAGTACGGTAATAGAGGCGGATTTCAGACAAGTAGTCGGATGGACATCCACAAAATCATTTCCCTTATCGATTTTAGCCAGATCCTGTGGTGAATCAATCTCGCTATCGGTTTCTGGTGGCGTCGGTGGTTCAGCTAATTTTAAATCATATTTTCCTTCTTTACCCATACGATATGAATTGGTAGTACCATTATCCCACTGTACACGAATCCAACCGTCTTCCCCAAGTTCTCCGATTACTCGGCCTTCACCCGGTGGAGGCCCATCTTGATCACCCCACTTCCAGTCAACGCCGCGTACTACTCTTGTACCTATTTTCATCAAAGCCGCCAATTCAGTACCAGTTAATTGAACAGTTTGCGGTTTATTCTTTTCAAAACTATCTTCGTATATGACATTCACCGGTATATCTTTTGGTTTTGCATCTATATTCATTTCCGTATCTACGCCTTGCTCTGTAGATATTGATGGCCCAATCTGTCTAAGCAATGTCAAAATGCTTGACACGCAACCGGAATTTATTAATAATCCAATCTCATTTGCATGCTGATAATTGCTTAACATTCCTAATATCGTTAATAAAAATCTTGCTCTGGGTAATTTTCGCAACCAAGTATATGTTCCTTGATTCAAACTACTTTTGTCGCTTATTTTTGGTTTACTCGGAATCTCTGCTTGAATAACATATGCTCGTAAAGCTTGCACTGCCCAAGAAATTATTTCCGCCTCGGCTAAAATGATCTTCGACTTTTGATATGGTGTTACTGACTGAATATTTTCAAGACAATGCATTATTCCATTAGCCAAAGATTTATTCTCGTGAGAAAAGCCAAGCCAGCCGTTTAATAATGAATATTTTACCGATGTTATCAAATAATCTTTCTGTAATAATTGTTGCATCATTACAATTCCTTGTTCACGTAACTTTGCTCGTTGCATCTGACAATACATAGCTCGACGTAAAGTTTCGACATCTCCACTGTCCTCGGTAATTACAAAATTTATAATATTTACCATTAATTCACTCGAATCAATATTCAAAGTTTTCTGTTTCATCTTTTCAGTTATTTTAGCAAATGTTTTTTTGTTACCTGATAAATTTTCTAATTTTGGTGAAATTGACGAATGTTTTCCATTCATTTCTTTCTGTATTGAATTTTGAATCGGAATCGAAATTGGAGTCAAAGTTTGCATTGGTGTTGACATTGTTAATGTAGTTGTTGGTGTCGGTGTTGGCGTTGATGTTGTTGTCGTTAATGTCATTGTCATTGTAGTCATCGTTGATATAGTTGTTGTCATTATTGATGTCATCATTGTCGAAGCTATAGTTGCCATAACTGGTGTCGATGCCATTGTTGTTGTAGTTGTTGTTGTCGTCATAATCATTGTTATAGACACATCTTCATCAGATTTATTTTTCATTTTCGCATTTTGAATCGAAGCATTCAAAATATCTTCTGGTTTACTTAATGAGTCTCTGTTTTTTCGAATATCTCTGATTATTGTTTTAACAGTTTTCCGAAATTTTGCAACAGTATATAATAATTTTAAATCATGTAATCCTTTGATTTCGTAACTTGTCGCTGATCTTACTTCGTGTAAAAGAAATCTGCATTTTTCTTGCGCTGGAGCACATACCTCTTTATAACTTCTATTTTGTTGTTGTCTAATTCTAATTAAATTCCATTTTGTTTGATGAATTGTTCTAATCATTTCAGCCAATTGTTTCGTGAGTCTTGGACTGTTTTCATTTCCTGTTTCTTGGTGATCGATCAAATTTATCACTTGATAACCCAAAGCAAGATGTTTTATTATAACTGCCATTAAAAGTCGGCTAACTTCTTCAACTGGATGATCACCGCAAAACTCAGTATGTGCTAAAAGATTGTTCGCTTTTGAATATTTATCAATAATCGTTAAAAATGACTGAACTTGAGCATCGGTTTTATGAGTTTCAGCTAAAGCATAAATAAATGCTGTAACTCGATCATCTTCTCGACGTTCGTTTTTTTGTAATTCGTTTTTTATACGCGTAGGAAGTGGAGGTTCTGTGGGTGAATTTGCAGCTGTCGAGGTATTGCTTCTCGCTTCTCCTTTCTCTTCTTCATAAGGATTCGGTGGTTGTAAAATTTGTAATCCACCTCTGAAGAAATTCGCATTTAACCAGCGACCAGCTTCCTCTTCAGCAGTTTGTAAAGGTAAACTTTGTCGCATTCTGTGAGCATGTAAGCCTAAAAGAAAGCCTAAAGCTCTTTCTGTATCAAGTAAACAAGAACACACGTCCATTACATCGATTTTAACCTCAGTGTTTTCTGGCTCAGAATGGCAATAATAACCAACAAAATAAGAATCCATCATATTTCGCGATACTTGATCATGAGAAAATGATACATTCGTTTCATCACCGGAATTAACATCCCAACTAGTGGTAGTTCTTTGAAGACCTTCCAAAGAATTTGATCTTTCGTCAAATCGAACATCTTGAATATCATATACATTATTATTCACTACTACCCAAAGACCGCCATCACGATTGTGATTTTCTAGATCAGCCCAACGAATAGTAGTAGGTTCATCTGAAATTGATATTTTATTACCATGCTGTGGAGCTATGATACCTGGCCAAGAAAGATCATCTGTTTCACTTTTCTCGATTGTTGGTATTAATTTATTGAATCGATTGAGCGCATCTAATATTGGTGCCATTACCTCCATCCAATTCATATTAAGCAATAATAATGGATAATCGTGTTGCAACAAAATAAGACATGTAATCAATTCAGGTAATAAAACACTTATAATGTCACTTCTTAAAACGGTAGTAACTAATATAAATTGTTTGATACAAGTATTGGCTAATTCAACCGCAAACGACATTATTTCGGTTACATGAATACAAATTTGTGAAAGATATTTTTTTAAAAGCAACTCTGTTCCAAGCATCTCCTGATCACGTAATTTTTTTGTTCCAACGTCATCGATACACTCATATAATTGTGCAATTAATAATCGTTGAAATTTTAAAAGGAGATTCAAGCTAGGAGAATTATCGTTTCTTTGCGATTCCTCGAAATTGCGAGCCAATTGATGAGCTATTAATAATTTTGATTGCGTAATACAGGTACCATTTTTAATCAACTGTTTCACCAGTTGTAACAATGATATACTTGTATTATTTTTTTCCGAATTCAATTCTTTTGCTTGTTTTGTATCGGTTGATTTGCTAGCATTATTATTCACAGAAAATTCTTTTTCGTCAGCAAGTTCACTTGTTTCCGCTTTTACAGCAATTTTCAACGCCAATTCCAAGCCACCATCTGCCATTAAACTAGATACTAGCAAATCTGCCATGAATTGTTGACCATTACTACCGTTTATTTGTTCAAAATTATTATAATTCGTTTTTGACAAAAAATTCGATAATGTTTTTGCACGTTCATTCGCCGTCGGTAATAAAATGCTCCAGCCAGTTTGTAAAACAGCTTGAGCTGCTTCTTGAATTGTTGCTAAAATATCGATGCTGCTTGCAAGCATAACGCATCGCTGTTTCAAAGAGTTTAATAATGGTGTATTGGCCAATCCCACTGATTTACTATCGATATTATGCGTTATCATAGTGTGCAATTGCAATCGAATTAAATTCAATGTGGCGACTGCTAAACACTCGCGATCTTGAGTAGGTGGTCGTGTGCTTGGTAATCCTTCGCATGCCTTGTTCAATAATGTATCTAATAATCGAAAAGTTTCTTCGCAAATATCTACAACAAATGCTACCCTGTTCGCTACTGACCAAGCTGATGTACACCAAGCAAAACTTTGCGTTGGTCCACAAGCTAAACCAATCACATTTTTCCCAGATAATGTTGGACATAAAGTCGGTTCGGGTACAACAGTGCCTAATGCCGGATCAATTTGACCATAATCATTTCTACCCCAGCCATATACCAATTGATCTTCCGTTAACGCTAATATATGCAAATTTCCTACACATAAGTCTTTTACTTTTTTTGTCTTCAATATATCAATTATTTTCGGATATCTAATATGATCCTCATTTCCGTGTCCCAATCTATAAGCTTCTCCCTTCCCCCAAGTATATACTTCACCATATGCGGTTAAAGCTGCTGAAAATTGTCCACCACAATAAACTTTTGCCACATTTATATCTAACAATTTATCCACTATTTTTGGTGTTTTAGATCCATCGCAACCTCCTCTACCAAGCTTCCCATAATTTCCATCACCCCAAGAAAATACTATACCAGAAGCTGTGACACATAATGTTTGAGAATCTCCGCTACCACATGCCACATATACAACCATGTGCCCATTTAGAGCAGTTACTAACGTAGGAATCATTACGTTGTCTGAATTTCCATGACCCAATCTTCCGTAATTTCCTCTTCCCCAAGTGTATAATTCACCATTTGAACTGAGAGCTGCCGAATACGTACTTCCACACGCTATAAATGTAATATTCTTTTCAACTAGAGCCTCAATTAGCTTTGGTTCGTCATACCATGCCCTATCTCCATGACCTAGTCGTCCACCGTCGCCATTTCCCCAAGAATAAACGGAATTATCCTGGGTTAATGCCAAATAATGTGTACCATCTGAATGTGAAGCAATCATTGTAATCGGTTTTTCCGAAAATCCATATACTCTTTGAGGATATTGAGTTTCTGATCCATAATACATCATATAAACATTTCCATTAACCGAAAGAATCATTAGAGCTCTTTCGGTACAACAAAGTTGTTTGATGCCAAGCTCAGCAATTGTATCATAATAAAATGGAGAGGATCCATTACCAAATTTCACACTTCCCCAAGCTATAACTTCTTGAAAAGTTTGATTATGATTTTTCTGAAATCTATTAGCAATAATAGGAGGCAAAAGAGGAGCAGCTAATCTACTCAGATTACACATTATTATAACTGCAGCTTTTCGTAAATCTACGAATGTAGAATCATCTTCAGGAAGTCTTAAATATTTAAGTAAAACTTCACAAGGACCTGGTGCAATATTTGTATCTATTCGATGTGACTTAGAAGCTGGTATCATATTTAATCGTCTTAATAACGGTACCAACGGTGCCATACTTCCAGGTGGCATTACTCGGTTATCTTGATGTTTATGTTTACCACTCAGATGAAGTAGCAAACATACAGAATCTAATAAACTTGATAATGTAGCTCTCTGTGTCACCAATTCTAATAACAAACAAAGAGCAGTGTGCTGATCAGCAATTGGAATAGGACACCATGATCTTCCACTAACTATATCTCTAAAAACAAAAACAATTTTCATGTAACAAAAATATAATAAACAAATTTGATAATTAAAATAATGAATTATAAAATACCCTGTAACAACTTGTCTCAAAAATTTTGCTGATCGTTCTACAACTTCTAACCATACTTGAGAAACATTAGTTTCATCAAAAAGCGTAGCTTCAGGTAATGATTGTAAGGCTTCCAATGATTCAGATAAAAGTTCACTGCAAAATTCTACATCTTCTCCTGATCTCCAAGCTCGTCTTAAATATGCAAATGAAAAATTTAGTGCTGCACGAGATCCTACACGTGCTAAACCTAATGTAGGCTTCTCATTTGATCTTACACTGAAATTATATATATTCTAAGAATACTCATTTATGATATATTGATAATATATATATTTTTTTAAATATAAAAAAAAATACTAATTTAAATAATATATAATTAATAGTCAATCAATTAAAATCATGCATATATACATGCGCATAAATTTTATAATTTTATAATGTATTCATGATATTTAAAATATTTTATATTTATTGTATAAATAAAAAATATTCTAATAATTTCTATTTTAATCTTAATATTGATTATTATACATTTTTTGTAACTTGATAGTAGGTTTTGATGTTGTTGAAATATCTTTAGTTTCTTGAGGTTTATGACGGGAATGAGCCATAAAATATCGTCGTGCTATTACCAAACGTTGTCTTAATCTTATAGCAGATAATGTATTATTTGCAACTTCATAACATAATTTTCTTTGCTCCTTAATTAATAATTTAATACATGTTGTTAAATCATGAATAGCTGAAAAATTGATATTATTATATATTATATATATATTAAAATAATATATATAAAAATATATATATATATTAAAATTCTTTACATGGCTGAGAACCCCAAAGCCAAGAATCCATTACATGTTCAGCTATTATATTTTTTTCTATAAATGAACTTGTTCTTGCTGCTTCTTCTTCATCTAATTTTTGACATGGTTCACAATTACATCCATGTTGTGGACCACAAATCCCATTGCAACAAGGACATGTTAATACACCCATATTGCAATAATAATGTCCACTTTCACCTACAAATATTAAAATAAAATTTAATTAACCAGCATTTAATTGATGTACTATATTTTTTTATACCTTTTCTAGCTATTATCCCTGCTGTATTGACTAGGCTGTCACTAAAAGAACCTACAATTTCTCCATCTCGTACCATTTCATTCCAAAGTTCAGCTAAACCATCTCGATAAAGTAGACGTTTCAAATCTGTTTTGAGCCATTTTGCATCTAGGCGAATTTCTGGTCTCATTGTAATATCCAATTGAATATTCATATTAATCTTTTATATATATTATTAAATTTTCAAAAATCAATGAAGTTTAATTTATAAAATTCTAAAACATACGTTTTGAGATTGAACTAAATATTTTACATTATAATACATAACTAAATATATATTATATACAATTTTTTTATTCCTTAATCAATATATAAACTCATTTATTTTCTTATAATTTTCTTATTATTTTCTTTTTTTTTCCACTTTTTCTTTGAAATAAGTTTCCAATTTACTTTTAAAATAAAATGAAATTTTATTTTTAAAAAATTCCCAGTAATTCACAAAACTATTTTTCATAGGTTAGTCAAAATATGTATTTTTGACTTTTTAAACAGGTACATTTGAAAATTTGTAATTTTGTCTTATGATAAGACAATTGATGTTTATTGGAATAGTTATCTTTGATATTTTAATAATAAACTGATTTTGCCTAACAAATTTACATATGATTTGAATTGTTTAATAATATCTTAAGTTTCAATATAATTCAATATTTGATCGTGACATTACCAAATTTAATTTTTCATAAAAGATTATATCTTTGTATTGATCGTAAAAATATAACTCAGACAAAAGATACAAAATCGTAATAACAATGAACAATATATATATATAAATATTTAGATACTATATGAAATTTATCGCCAATTTCTTTGGAAAAATAGTCACATTGTGATTGTAATAAGAGTTTAGAATGGTTGTATTGTATGTGTACAATTTATGAAAGTACTACACAAATCAACTGTGTATTTATAATGCGGTGTGACATATAGGTTTTATTTATTTTAAGGTGTATTAAATAAGTAATTTTTAACATATTTATATGTTTTATTTAAAATTATATTAAAATGTTTAATACTGTGAAGAATTCTGTTAAATATGAAATTAAAAAATATGGTGAGAAAAAAAAAATAAAAGTAATAATAAATTATAGGTTATTGTTCCAAAATTATAAATGCAAATAAAAATTGTTTATATTATTTTAATATTAATTATAATTTTAGGGCAACGGACATATATGCGACACTCATTAGATATAATTAAAAATAATTTAAATCGACAAAAAATTAAAGAATCATTAAGTATTTTTTATCGATCATGTGGCCAACCAACAGTAACTACACATCCTCATTTAATAAAAGAAGGAGAAGTAGTACCTGGTATTCAACTTTGTGAATTCAAAAAGCGACGAAACAAATTGATAGAGAATATTATTTCACATGCTTATACCACAAATCTAGCCAAATCACATATTATAATTATTCCTTCTTCATCTAAAGTATACATGTCTGGCAAAATTCCATATGTTTTTCGGCAAAATACAGATTTTCTTTATTTTACTGGTTGTCAAGAACCTAATAGTATTTTAATAATTACAATAAAAAATGAAAATTTTGTAACTACTTTATTTTTAACACAACAAGATGAACATTCTGAACTATGGGATGGACCTACAACTAAAGTTGAAATAGCACCTGAAATGTTTGGTGTAGATACAGCACTTCCAATAATAGAGTTAGAACAATTTTTTATTTCTTTTATGACTGAAAATAAAAATAGTATCATTTGGTATGATACTATTGATATAACACAAACAAGTTTACACAAAAAATTATATGAATTAGTGAAAATAACAAATTGTCAAACTCTTTCTCCAACAAATATTATGCATAAAATTAGATTAATTAAATCACAATCTGAAATAGATTTAATGAAAAAAAGTTGTAAGATTATTTCAGCAGCAATGTCTAAAACTATAAAAATATCAAAACCCAAAATGAATGAACATCATCTATTTGCAACTGTGGATTATGAATGTCGAATGAATGGAGCAGAATTTTTAGCATATCCACCAGTTGTTGCCGGAGGAAAAAATGCTAATATTATTCATTATATTACTAACAATCAAATAATTCAAGATGGAGACATGGTTTTAATGGACGCAGGTTAAAATATTTATAAATGAAGAAAATATTCTGTTTTTAATTTCTTTATTTTTTAAAATTTAAAAATTTTTTTAGGTTGTGAATATCATGGTTATTCATCTGATGTAACTAGAACATGGCCAATTAATGGAACATTTACTCAAGAACAAAAAATTTTATATGAAATAGTATTAGATATTCAAAACATTTTAATTCATAAATTAAAAGAATTACCTTCATTAGATCAATTATATCATGATATGTGCTCTTTATTAGGCAAAAGATTACAAGAATGTGGATTAATACCAAAACATTTAAACAAAAAAGAATTATTTTCTACAGTTTATTCTTATTGTCCACATCATGTGAGTCATTATTTGGGTATGGATGTGCATGATACAGGAAAAATTTCTAGGAATTTAAAACTTCAGCCAGGAATAATAATCACAATAGAACCTGGTAATATATCTTAGAAATATCAATTTATTTATAATAATTAATATTTAAAATAATTTTACTTTTTATTATTTATAGGTATATATGTTAATCCTAAAAATCAATTTGCTCCACCAGAATTTGTTGGTTTAGCTGTTCGTATTGAAGATGATATTTTAATAACAGAAAATGGTCCGATAATTCTAACAGAAGATTGTCCAAAAGAAATTTTCAAAATAGAAGCTTTAGCAAGTCAATAATTATAATAATGGCTGTATATAATTTTCAAATATAATAAATGTAACATAATTAAATGTAACATATTTAATTTCTAAATATATTAATTTAATATAACTATATAATAATTGATGTATAAATCATTCTATTTTATTTCAGATTACATAAGAATTGTACATAAGAACTAATAACATTGAAAGTTATATCTGTAATTAATAAAGAATAACTAAAAGGAATAATAATAATATAATATATATAATAATAATGTAATAATAATAATATAATGCAGACAAAAAATATTAATATGAACATTTATATAAAATTTATATAAATTCATGTAAATTCACATAAAATAATAATTCAAATACGATTAATAAAATGATTACTATAAATTTGTAGAAAACAATATAAATGATATTGAATAGAAAGAAAAATTTAATATTAAATACCAAATTAGCAATTAAATATTTATTATATATTGATACATATAAATTTGTATGAATAATATATTGTAATATGAATTATTTAATACTTATTATATTTTTAAAATGTAATGAAATTTTGAAATGTGATTCATAAAATTGAATCGTAAATTAATTAATATTAAATTAGTATTAAATAATTCAAATCTTTTACACAATAAGATTCTTTAAATTAATATCAGCTTGTTTTAAAGCAATGTAATTTTTTAACTGCTTTACTCGTAAACATGCCCAAACTAGATGATCATGCAATGCATGAATTTGAGCAGCTGCTAATGCTGCACTTTCAGGATAGATTACTGTGGTGCATCCAATTCCTAAAAATTTAAAAAATTTTATTTAATAATATATATTTTATGATTAGAAAATATAATTAAATTATAGTTGACAATTCACCTGATGGAACATTGATCGATGACCATAAATCTTGGGAAATATTTTCTTTGAAAGGTGGACAATTAATAACAGGCAGAGATGTATTTCCAGAAAGTACTAGACCTAATCCATTACTTCTTCCTGCTACAGCTATTAACACTATCTAAGAAAAAAATGTGTACAAAAAAAATTTATGATAATTTAAAAATAAATATCACACATTTATTAATATCAGTTTTATTGTTCTAATTGCTATTAGAAGTTCTATTCTATTTTTTTAATGATTAAAAATTTCAAAATATATGTATACATAATATATTTATATATATCCATAAAGATATACATGTACAGAATGTATGTTCCATTTAAATCAATCTAGGTGAATATTTACCAAATTATTTTGACAATATAATTTTTATTTGAAAAAAATATTTTAAATAAAAGTTAAATGATATGATTAGTTTTTTATAGATGAATATATATAAAAAAATTTTAATTAATATATATAAAAAATTATATATATAAAAAACTTTAATTTTTTTAATGCAATCATATAATTTTTATTCCACTAATGAAGCTTATTTTCTACAAAAAGTATTAAATTATTTATATAAAAAAATTTTTAAGAATATTAACTTTAAATTTATAAAATTATCATATAAAAAATAAATATGCAACATAATATTCTATTGTACATTATTTTTACAAATTTTAAAATAAAATATTTTTTAAACTAAAGATTTTTCAATAATAACTTAATACTTTTTTATAAAAAATAACAAATTGCATCAATTTGTACAATAAAATTATATAATTTCTTTTAAAAAATTAATCATTTATATATTCTCTAAATCATTGAATTTATATTTAAAATATTTTTTGTACTGTCAATTAATAAAGTTTATCAAATATTCAAATTTAATTTAATTGGGATACTTTGTATAATTGATTATGAATTCAAATATAATTATTGATATATATAATAAATTGATCTTTACTGTTATTGTTATAAGCATAATACATAATACATTTTAAAAAAAACTTTTTTACAAAAAAAAATATAAAATTTTTGAATTTTTTTTTAAAAAACAAAATGTAAAAATAAGTTATACTATAAAAATATATAAAAAAGTTATAATTTAAAAGATTTAATTATAAAAATTAAGATTTATTTAAAAAATAAAAAAATAATAAAAAATTATATATATGTTATACATAAAAAATACTATATATAAAAATTATAATTCATTTTTTGAACTAATAATATATACCTTTTCATAAGTACCTTCATATTCTGCAAGAATACGCAATGTTTCTTGAGTACCTTTGTGAGCGCTGCATACACGAAATTGAACTTTTAAACCTAAAGATTTTGCATGTTTAGCTATTTCTTTACAATGGCCTTCATCAGAAAGTGATCCCATTAAAATAACAACAAGACTACTAGATAAAGGAAGAAGATGATCAAGTTGGTCTTGTATCCATTTAAAATTACATTTTATAGTTGTCAAATCTTCTTCAGTAACAATATCTAAATTTCTATATACCTACAAACAAAATAATGAAACCAATAAAAACCAAGAAATAACCAAGATATATTAAAATATTATATCTTTCTTTATAGGATAACTTTATTAAATACCTGTTTATCTTTCATTAATCTTTTATCACCAGATGGCCAAAGTCTCCAAGAATCACTATCAATTATATCTGCTACCATAATTTCATTATTTACATTTACACCAAATTCTATTTTCATATCTATAAGTGCACAATCTCTACTTGCCCATGTTCTTTCTAAAATCTCAAATACAGTAAGTGCAGTATGTTGCATAATATCAAATTCATCTTTTCCTATTATGAGTTCATTCAATTTAAAATTAGCAGAAATAATTTGTTCCTCTGACCATTGAGGATCATGATTAATATCGTCTTTAAAAAATGTTTCTTGTAAAGGTGGATTAAATCTATAACCTTCAGGAACACCTAAATAATAAAAAATTAAAATGAAGCATTAAAAATAAATGCTCATAATAAAATTTTTTTTCAAGATTCTTATTATTTTATCTTATTACTTTATTCCTATTATTTTATCTTATTGTGTGTTTATATTGTCTATTTATATTATATTATATACCTTGATATCTTTTTAAAAAACTGCCAGTAGCTAGTCTTCGAGTAACCCATTCAATTGGTATCATTTGACATTTTTGGGCAACAAAAACAGTATCGTTTACTAATTCAACAAAAGCTGTTTTTATTCCAGCTTTATTTAATAATTCAAATACCTTAGCTGTAGTAGCTGTACTAATTGCAGCTTTTCCTTTTAAATTATGAAATTTTTTACCATCTTCAGCAGTAATACAATCCTTACTTTGTAAAAGACACAAAGTAGAATCATTTAAAACTTCATATACTTTTTTGGTCTTTCCTTCAATAATGAGTTTTCCATATTTATATTCTAATTAAATGGAATATGAAATATTAATATTAATAAATTGAATTTTTAATATTTTTAATTATTTTTAAATTGAATAAAAAAAATTACTATGTTTAATAGGAATTTTAAATTAAATTAGTTTGATTCTTATATAAATATCATAATAATACAACATAATATATTAATTAATATTAAATTTAAAATAATAGTAAAGAAATTATTTTATAATATAAAAATATAAAGATATTATGAATGTCAAATCATTTTGTTACATTTAAAAAAATTTTATATAATTTCATGATTAATGATATTATATTATTGATGTTATATAATATAATCAAATATGATATAAATAATTATATTCTTATTAAATATAATTATTTTTAATTAATTAAAAACGATATCAAAATAAAAGATTTACCTATTTAGTAAATATATTTAATAAATTATATTTAATAAATTTTATAATAAATTTTATAAATTTTGAATTAAATTTAATTTTATAATTATATAAAACTAAACTTCTAAAATACAAATTGTAAATATTTCAAATACAATAAAATCACGTGCAATGATTATAAAATAAAATCAATTATGTATATGAATATATTGTTTTTGAAACGAAATATTTTGAAACTTAAAATTAATATTTAAATATTTATATATTATAATATTTAAATATTAATTTTAAGTTTCAATATAATTAATATTTATAATACCAAATAAATTAAATAAAAAAAATTATTTCATTTTTTATAATCATATTTTTTCTTCTTTTTTTAAATAAAGTAAACTTAGTTGTTTTTTTAATAAATATAAAATCTATTATATCTATATGATCTATTGTATTATACTTACTATTCATGTTTCTCGTTTAGAATTTACTTTAAGATTATACAATTTCTCAATTCTCGGACAATTAAGATCTTTAACGATCCCCACTTTCAAAACTCTTCTTTCTTCGATTGGTGCTTATTCGTTGTTGCGAGTTTATTGGTAAATCATGATATCATATAAAAAATAATTATCGAAAAGATTATAAAATTAAATTACATTGAATAACTTTTCTAAGTTTTCTAAGTTTCTTAGTTTCTTAAAAAAAATTTCAAAAACTTTAATAAAACTTTATTAATGATTGTAAAAATAATTAATACTAACAAAATATTTATTTTAAATATTATTATTATAATATATTTATTTTAAATATACAATATATATTAAAATGAAAATTTCAGTTTATTTTTGAAAAGTTTATAAATAATATTATAAAAAATCATAATAAAATTAATGAAAAAAACAAATAGATTTTTACAGTTATAATATATACAAGATATTATAATATATTTTCATGTAATCTTAAATTTATGTTTATAAAAAATTTAGCTTATTTGAAAGTAATTGAAGTGAAATTCTAAATAGTTACAATATAGAAATAATTATAATGACTATTCCAAAAAAGTAAGAAACAATAATTATTAAGATAAATTAGATAGACGAAATAATAATAACAACAACAATAATAATAATATATAGTATATTTATTATTTAAACAATAGATTATTATCAATTTTTCATAAAATTTTAAAGAATTATGTCCAATACTTTATTAAATATAAATTAGTAGTTAAAGAGTTTAAAAGATAATAGCTAAATAAGTTAACCCCTCCAGTCAAAAACAGATTTTCATTGGTCTATGTATTCATTTGTATATTTAAAGTCAGTTGAGAAACATATTTCATGCGGATCTTATTCGAGTCGATAGCAAAACATCACGAACGTTTAAACCTTTGACGCACGTGGTACGTACTAACATACGTAATTTAAAATTTGTATACTTAAGAGAAAATGTTCCGATGCAATAATCGATTTTAATGATTTTATTAAAGAACTATAATAATGAAAATTTAATTAGTAAAAAAAATAATGTGAAAAAATATATCTATAATCTTTTTTCATATTAATTATAAAACCGCCAAAAATCTTATTTAACAAGTAGGTACAGTCTGTAATAAAAAGATGCTAATCATGGCATAGTCAATAACTTAAACAATTTAATTGATTGAATCTTTATTGATTGAAAATTATTATTATAATTATTTTTAAATAAAAATTATATTATTTATTGTTTTTAATTTGTATTTATTATAATTTTTTCCTATTAAATGAATTCTTAATTTAATAAAATAATAAATAAATAAATATATGTATATATATTCATAAACGCATGCGTATATCGTAAAAGAACGCAAATTTTAAGTTCTAAGAACTATATTATAAATTGAAGAAAAAAACATTTTTTTTTTTATTTTTTTGAAGATTTTTTTTTTTTTATTCAAAATGTTTATTATAATTTTCATTGAAAATAATATAAAAATAATTATTAAGATATTAATATAATTATGAAAATATTTTACTTTAATAAAATATTTTATTTTAATATTTCATTAAGAATAATAAGATTAATTTATAAATATTTTCTATATTGATATCAGTATGCGTACTGATAAATTGGAGATACAATGATGAAATCAATTGCAAAATATTGATTAAGCAAGTAAAAAGTATATATATATATATAAATTTATCTGTTTATTAGGGGTCAACAGTTCATAAAGGGTTATTACTGATAATTCAGAACAAATCTCAGGGGGGTCTACTATGTTTAATAATATAATAAAATTTTTTCCATTATTGTATACTATATAATTTTACTTTAATTTATTTTTATCTTTTTAATTCAATATATAATTAAGAATTTAATTTTAATTCAATAAAATAAATTAATTTTAATAATATTATTTAATATTTTTCATAAATTCAATTTTTTCAGAAATTTCATAATATTTAATAAATATAATATTTTTCAGATTATAATTAAAATATTTTGCAATATGCAAACAAACTCTTGTAATCAGATAATATCTCAAGAAAATAAAAGAGTTAAAGCATTCCAAAATAAAAAACAATTGAGAGATGACATAATAACTGGTCTTACACATGAATGTGGAGTTTTTGGATGTATTGCTGCAGGTGATTGGCCATCTCAAATTGATGTTGCTCAAGTAGTTTGTTTGGGTAAATTTATATTTTATTATAATTTGGATTTTTAGAGAACATTTGTATTATAGTTATTTCTTAATTTATGTGTATATATATATATATATATATATATATATATATATTATAAAAGTTAAAAAATAAAATAAATATTAATATTAATAATATATGTGATAATAAATTATATATACATATATCATTAATGTTTATTTAGGTTTAGTAGCATTACAGCATAGAGGTCAAGAAAGTGCAGGTATTGTTACGAGTGAGGGTGTATGTTCGAAATCTTTTCATGTTCATAAGGGCATGGGTATGATTAATAACATTTTTAATGATGAAAACATGAAAAAACTAAATGGAAATCTTGGAATTGGTCATACTAGATATAGTACAAGTGCAGCAAGTGAAGAAGTTAATTGTCAACCATTTGTGGTTCATACTGCGCATGGAGCATTAGCAGTTGCTCACAATGGAGAATTAGTGAATACAGAATCTTTGAGAAAAATGGTAATTAAAAAATATTTAAAAGTTTTATATTAATTTAATATTTATTTTTAAAAAAATTTTGCTGATTTTAGGTATTAGGACGTGGAGTAGGTTTATCAACATACTCAGATTCTGAATTAATAACACAAGCACTTTGTTTAAATCCTCCTGAAGGTGAAGTTAATGGTCCAGATTGGCCAGCACGAATAAAACACCTTATGCAATTAGCACCATTATCGTATTCATTAGTAATTATGCAAAGAGACAAGATATATGGTGTTAGAGATCCTTATGGAAATCGCCCATTATGCCTTGGAAAAATTGTACCTATTGGTAATTTGGGTATGTAGAATTTATATTCTTTAATTATAATATATTTTATAATATATATATATATTCTATAATTATAGAATATTCTCAATATTATTATAATTTGCAATTATAATTTGCATATATAATAAATATAAAAAATATTAGAAAATTTTATATTATATTAGATAAATTTCTTTTTATTATTAATAAAATAAAACATATTAAGTTAATAAAATTTTTTTATATCAGGAAATGAATCAGATGATGATGATGAAGCTGAAGGTTGGGTTATATCATCTGAATCATGTGGCTTTTTAAGTATTGGAGCACGATATGTGCGTGAAGTATTTCCTGGAGAGATTGTAGAATTGACACGGGAGGGTATAAAAACTATAGATATTGTTGATAGACCAGATAAAAAGCCTCAAGCATTCTGCATTTTTGAATATGTTTATTTTGCACGTAGTGATAGTATTTTTGAAGGTAATATATAAAAAGTATATCATATAGTATATTTATATTATAGTATATCATATAGCATAAATAAATAATTTACTCCATTTTACATAATAGGACAAATGGTTTATTCTGTTCGAATGCAATGTGGTCGAGAACTTGCTTTGGAATCTCCAATAGAAGCAGATATAGTTAGTTCAGTACCTGAATCTGGAACTGCAGCAGCACATGGATATGCCAGACAGGTGAATGTATTAAAATTTTTTAATTACAATAGTAAGTATCAATAATTATAAATTATTTAATTACAAATGCAAAATATAAATTTACAATAAAAAACAATCTGATAAATACAAATTATTTATTCCCACTATTAGAGAAGACTATCCATGTCATAAAAATTCTATGATTGAATAATATAACATGATTCTAATTTAAAATTTTAAAACCAATGAAATAATTAAATTTTTTTATTTTTTATTTTTCTTTTAACGAAACTTTTATCAATATGTTTGTGAATATTTTCTAATTAAAATAAAATTATATATCAAAAATAATATATAATTTGAAGGAAGTTAAGAGCAATATTTATTTTTTATTAATCGATTTTGATAAATAAAATAAAAATTTTCATAAATTTATGATATCAAAAGTGTGTATTGATACATGCATGTTTAATGTTAGTACAAATAAGACATATGAAAAATATTATTCATAATAATAATTAATAATAATAAGAATTAAATACACTATACTTGCTGATGGAACTATATATAATACAAGTTTTTGATCTTCTGTAGTTTAAATAATATAACTGCTAACTGTTTTATTAATCTTATTCTATATAATTTCTAAAGATTATTTTAATTTCATTATTTCGATATCTAAAGTAATAATCTAAATTAATATTGTATTATGTTAAAATATTATATTTATATTATTATTTATATTATTAATATTATGAATTCTTAAAATCTTAACAGATGAAAAAAATTAATATGGCTTATTAAATAATATTATGATATTGATATTAAATGATATTATTTTAATCAAAAAATTTTTACAAATATGTTGGTAAATTTATTAAAAAAAAATTTATAAAAAACAATTTTAATTGTATTAATGTTTTAATTGTATAAACAATTTTAATTGTATTAATTTGTATTATTAATATTAATTTGTATTATTTAAATATATTTTTTTTTCAACTATCTTTACTTTTACTCTTTTTCTTTTTCATTCAATGAGATATTGAAGAAAAATTCTAAATTGAGCTCAAACTCAGAGAGAAGATTTTATTTTAATAATTGCAGCTATTGAATTTATTTCATATAATATATATATATTATATACATATATATATTATATAACTTCTGAATTTTTTTATCCAATTCATATTTATCCAATATTTATTTTATATGATATAAGTAGTTCATAAAAATTGATTTAAATGCGCAATTTATTTTAACATTAAAAAATTATATTAATATATATTAATTATATTAATATATAATTTTTTTATTTATATATAAATTTTATAAGCAAACAATATCTTCAGAATAATATTAATTTGCAGTCTCAAATACCGTTTGCGGAAGTATTATGCAAGAATAGATATGTTGGTAGAACATTTATTCAACCTAGTACTCGACTCAGGCAACTTGGTGTAGCAAAAAAATTTGGAGCTTTATCAGAAAATGTAAAAGGAAAAAAATTAATTCTTATAGATGATTCAATTGTTAGAGGAAATACTATTGGACCTATTATTAAGTTACTTCGTGATGCAGGAGCAAAAGAAGTAATTTTTTTTTATAAAATTGATAAAAAAAAATTTATTAAGAAATTTATTAAATGATATTATTAAATTTTTGTCTTTACAGGTTCATATTAGGATAGCTTCTCCTCCATTAAAATATCCTTGCTATATGGGAATTAATATTCCAACTAGAGAAGAATTAATTGCTAATAAATTGGATAATGTAAAATTAGCAAAACATGTTGGAGCTGATAGCTTAACGTATCTTTCAGTAGATGGACTTGTAAAAGCTGTAAGATTCGGTATGGATAATCGTGAAAGCAGTTATATTGGTCATTGTACTGCTTGTTTAACGGGAGACTATCCTGACGAACTTCCTAGTAACTTAGATTGGTAAAAAAAAAATAAACTGTACTTATGTATTTAAATATTGTTAAATCATAAATGTTTGCATTACATAGTTTTAATATAAAAAATCGTGAAATTTAATACAATTTTATATTTTTTTATGCATATTAAATCATTAATCAATACATCTATCTACAATAATATCTAAAAGTAATTCAGTATTTAAAGATTAATTTAAATAAATGTTGTTATATTAATAAAAATTAGTTATATATAATATTACATTAAAAATTACAATAATGTATATTATAATATATATAGTATGTATAATATAATATAATATTATAGTAAAAATTTTTTAAATATCAAATAAAGGAAAGTTCTTATTTTATTATACAAAAATTTAATATCAATGAATTTGATATAAAATAAAAATAATATATAATAATATAAAATATAAAATAAAAATTTTTTAAATATCAAATAAAGGAAAGTTCTTATTTTATTATACAAAAATTTAATATCAATGAATTTGATATAAAATAATTTTTATATCATATATCATATTATATCATATGAATTTAATTTAATTTGATAAAAAATACTATTATGTTAATTTTTTTATTAAATTAAAAAAATGAAATCAAATAATATATATTAAAAATTAAATAAATGTTATCAATTCATATCATTCGATCATTATTAATCAAATTATATAATTAATCATAAAAATTAAAAATGATTATCAATTATCTATATTATTTATTACTCTATAATATACTCTATAATATGTTATTCTATAATTATTCTAAAATATAATATTATTCTAGAATTTTAATGTCTTATATTTTTATATAAACATATTTTATATTATGTACAAATCTTTAAAAAACAAATGCTAATTATTAAAAAATAAAATGTTATATTGTTTTTAGTTCTGTTTTGTATATCCCAAATTATATTAAGTTTTTTTTTCAAAATATTTTTAGAATATTTTTGACTAAAAAACAGTCATTATTTTTTAAAGTAAAAATTTATTATGTTCTTTTATGTATAGTATATATCATATCTTCTTTAAAATATTAATTTTTATTAAATTAATTATCAGAATTAATTAATTCTTTTTGTGAATCAACATGAATATGTTCTGATTTGTCTAAATTAAAAATTTCTTCTTTATGTTCATATATAGCAAATGGATTATCTTCATCAGATTCAGACTCTAGTATTATGCCTTGAGATTTTTTTTGTTGTCTGATACGTTGTTTTTCTAAATATGAATGTAATGCATTTAATCTATTACTTCGCATAGTTTTCCAAAATAAAAGAGCTATAAAATAATTTATATATCTTATTAATTATATATCTTATTATATACCTTATATACCTTATTAATTAAAATCACAATATAAACAATTATTAAATAAATTAAACTTTTAATACCTTCTGTTCGATACTGAAGTGGTATTCCTGCTTGTTTAAGTGTATATGAATTTGGAATACATTGATTATTTTCAGAATCACCAAGAACTTCTGTTCTAGATTTTATGAAAATTCTTTGCATTTTTAAAAATTTTTTAGTTTTAGCAAAATATTTAAAATTTGGAGCAATATCAAATACAGGATCACTCATTGAAGAATCATTAGTTTTTGTAAAAAACATATAAGTACCAACGACATCTTCATAAGTACCCTCATAAAACTAAAATTATCAAACAAAAAAATATTATACAAAATCAATAAAATATTAATTTATTTATTATTTACCTTTCCATTAATTTGCATTATAGGATGTTCTGTATCTATACCAATCATGTCCAATTGTAATTGTTTTTCATTAAATACATTATCATCAAGTACTTCAAATTCTACATATACGAGAATTTCTTCGCTATCTGATGTATCATTATGTTGATCATTATTGTTTTCCATTGTGATTATATGTTATATAAAATATTTGATGTCTATTATATTTAATATAAATATTTAAAAAAAAATTACATTAAAATTTCATATTTTGCAATGAAATTTGAACTTAATTGATGTATCACTTACTAGAGTCAGATGCAAAATGTTTCTTTTATATTATAAAGGAATTTATCCTATCTGAAAATTTTGATTTTATTGAAAGTTTATATAAAACGCAATTATAAATGAAATAGTTTTTTCGTCAATGAGAAATTTTTGAGAAAATAAAAACAATTTTTAAAGTTCAGCATATTTTAATTTTGAATATAATTTTATTATATTATATATAACTTTTTTATTTAATATAATTATTTAATTACTTGTTCATACACCATGTAGAAAAATAGCATAAATGAAAAAGATATATTTTTCTTTATAAATATAAATAATATATCTACAAATATATTTTACTTATATTTATTTTATACAACAAAATTCATTATTATACTATTATATATATTTACGAATTTTTTTATTACTTAAAAATATTAAAAATAAAAAAAAAATGTTACAATTTGTTAGTCTTTTAAACTTGTATACTCAACATATAAATAATGTACATCTTAGGGAATTTTTTTACTACAAAGCGAAATTTTTGTTTATTATACATGAAATTGTCATTCATTATATATGAATTATACATAAAAGACAATTGGAAATTATTCTTTTGTTTTAAATAATACTGATCTGTAACATTTAAATTATCGATTAAATAGATAGAAAAAGTAAAGAGATTTTCATTGAATTAAGAAAATTGATTATAAATCATTATGAAAATGGAAAAAATTTACAAAAAAATGAATTAAAATAAATATTATTGAAAGAAGCTAATCAGCTGATTTTAATACATCATAAAAAATATATTTATACATCATATTATATATTTATACATCATTTAATACATCATATATATTAAAAATAAAAATAAATAGAAAATAAAATCTATAAAAAATAATATTGTTAAAGATAAATAAAAAATATAACTAAAAAAATATTTTTTCATTTATATTTTCCTATTGTGTATAAATATGAATGAATAATATATAATATATAATTATATAATATTTATTATATTTAATATTTTTTACAGTAGAATAATAGAATATTAGAAACTAAACATTTAAAATTTATTTTATATTATACTATTATAAAGTTATATTAAAAAGAATGAAAAAGTATTGAAACTTTGAATGTTAATTTCATTTCCTACATATTTCCCCCACATATCCCTAGATGAAAAATGCCGAAACATTTAGTATTTAATTTTATTCTGAAAAATAATTGCTTTATATATATATATATAATAATTATATATATAACAATTCATTATGCTCTATATATATATAAATTTTCAATAAAATAAAAATGTTTGGATAGAATTGTTTATAATGTAAAACAAATACTTTGCATCTAATTGTGTTGCTATTTATATAAAAATATTATGTTATTTTATTTAATAATAAATATATATAAATATATATATGTGGAGTAATATATAACTATTATTTTCTTTTTATTTTTTATATGTATAATTTGTATATTTAAATAATTATTTACTTTATTTATATCTAATAATTAAAAAAAAACGCCATTTCCTCCATTTTCTTAAAATTCATCTTGAGATATTAAAAGAACAGTTTTATTTAGAAATTTAAATGGTAACTATAAATTGAAAATATAAATTTTTTATATTTCAATATAATTATTTTCTTTTATTCTATTTTAATTTTATAAATTAAATTTTTATACTTTAAATAAGTAAATTTGTTCGACAATGTTTAAATTGGTTATTGACTTACATTATATAAAGCACGTGTATAAAATATTTTTTTTACTATTATATGTTATTAAATTGTATTTATGAATATTAAATTATAAAATCATAATATAAATCATAACATAAAGAATTAAAAAAATAAAAAATATTTATTTTTGTTTTTTATGACTAAAGAAAATTACTTAAGAAATTATTCAATCATGTTGTCAATCATTATCATTATTATTTATCTATGTTAAATATATAATTTTCTATAATAGTAATATATTCTAAATAAATTAAATTTATTTTTATTTATTAATTTAGATGAAAAAATGGTGAGACATAATAATCGTTTACCAGAGAATCTTCCACAATTACAAAATCTTATTAAACGAGATCCTGAATCTTATAAGGAAGAAGTAAGTTTTTCAAATTAAAATATTATTTAATAAAATTCAATATATTTTATAATTTTTCAGTTTCTTCAACAGTATCAACATTATAAATCCACTTTGGAAGTTTTTTGTTTAATACCAAATAAGTTTAATAAAAATCTTGATGAATCAGTCACTTTTCTAGCACAGGTAATATTTTGAAAATTAATTCATAAATAAAGTAATTCATATAAGTCTCAAAAATTAAATATAATTTTGTTATTATTTTTTATGATTATACGAGATTTTTAAATATTAGAAAAAAATTTTTTTTTACAGGTATAATTAATAAAATATATGAAAAAATATATTTTTAGTAACATTGTATTATTTATTATTAAGAAACTTTTAAAAATAATTATGGAAAAATATTTGGAATATGTAGATGGAAAAATCATATGTCGTAAGAAAGTAATAATGCAATTATATTCATTAATTGGTTATCCTGATGAACCAATGCCTTATAGCATATTTATTTATGGTCATGTAGCTACTGGAAAATCTTTAGTAGTGCAAAATATGCTTTCTTATTTAAAATATAATGTGGCTATTATTAATTGTATAGAACATGTGAACAATAGATATATGTTTGATTATATTTTGAGTGATTTATCATGGAATTTTAATAATTTATCAACTAATAAACAAACATATCATAAATGTGATAATTTTTTGGACTTTATAATAAATCTCAAAGAAATTTTTATAAAAGATACTCGTCCAATTATAATAGTACTTGATAAGTGTGATAAATTACGAGATAATGATGTTAATTTATTATCTGCATTTTCAAAACTCAAAGAATTATCAAATGTCAATGTTTGTGTAATATTTATAAGTGATATAGTGTGGGAAAAGTTTTGTATCAAAATAAGTATTTATGAACCTATTAAAATTTATTTTTCACAATATACACGAAACGAATTTATCGAAATTTTATTTTTAAATAAATCATATGATCATGATAGTATATTTTATAAAAATTATTTAAAACTATTTCTCTCTGTATATTTTCTATTCTGTCGAGATATTAATGAATTGCGTTACATGGCCAAAATAAATTTTTCTAAATATGTAAAACCTATTGAAATTGATCAGACTAAAAGAAATGATACTGTTTTCTTATGGAGAAATATTTCTGCTACTTTTAAAGCAAATCTAGAGTTTATTTATTTACGAGTTTCTGAAAAATTTACAAAATCTGATCAATTATCTAAAGATATTGAATCAACAATGAGATTGGCATTAAGTTTTGAGTTACCATATTATGCAAAATATATGTTAATTGCATCGTATCTTGCTTCCTATAATCCTGCAGCACAAGATAAATATCTATTTATGAAACAAAAATTTAAGAAAAGAAAAATTATTAGTAAAAAAAAGATAATGTTAAATAATTTTTGTGGACCTTACAATTTTCCAATATCTAGGATGATTGCTATTTTTTGTGCCATTCTCATTGAAAAAGTTGATATAAATGCTAATTTACTCTCACAGATTCCATCTATGTGTCAACTTGGTTTGCTATCAATTGTTGGAAATTATAATTTGAATGAGCCTAAACTCAAGTGTTGTGTATCATATGATTTCATTCTTGTCATATCTAAAACTGTTGGATTTAATATACAAAACTATTTGTACAATTTTATATATTAAATTGAAAATATACTGACTTAAACATTTTGATTATATAAATTTATTTATTTTAATTTTATGTATTGATTAATTTAAAAAAAAAATAAAACATTAAAATTTATGAAATATTATTTTTTTTTATAGATACATGTAACAAAATATATATAAATGAATTTAATATATTGCATATATATATTATTATTTTATTTAATTATGAAATTTTATTATTTCTAAGTATTATATTATTTTATTGTATTAATACAGGTGGCTCATTGTTATCCATATGTGTTAGAATCATTTCCTCAAGAAATTATTGATGTACTCAAAACATATAATATGGTACTTGATAATGATATGCGACTTGTAAGTATGAAATATGTATAAAACTAATAATAGTTAATAAAGACTAAATTGACTTTCTTCTTTATAATTAAAATAAATTTTTTCTATAGACATTTTGTAAAGTTTTAATACAACTACGTAATAAATCTCTCTTAGAACCCACTGCTCTTTTGAGTTTGTTTTTTGAACTTTTAAGATGCCAAGATAAAAATTTAAGGCAATTTCTTGAAACACATATTATTACTGATATTAAAAATGTGAATTCTAAACAAAAAAATGCAAAAATTAATACAACTCTACAAAATTTTATGTTTTCAATGTTAAAAGATTCTAATGTAAAAGCTGCAAAAATGTCTGCAGATATCATGATAAAATTGTATAATAAAAATATTTGGAATGATACAAAAACGGTAAATGTGCTAGCAACAGGTTGTTTTGTTAAAGCAACCAAAGTTATGGTTGCTTGCTTAAAATTCTTTCTGGGAACAGATTCAGAAAAACAGATAAGTGAGGAAACTGACAGTGATAATGAATCAAATATTAAGGAAATTATGATGGCTAATAGAGTAAATAAAAAAACAAAAAAACGAAATAAAGAATTAACTAGAGCAAAACGATTATTAACGGTAAGTCAATTAGTAAATCATATATTATAAATAATTATTATAAATTATTACAGATAACATTGCAATATATTAATAATGAATGTTTTGAATTTTCAATATTTTAGAAATCTAAAAAAAAAGAAATGAAAGCACCGAGATTTAATTTTTCGGCATTACATTTAATTCATGATCCACAGGATTTTATAGAAAAATTATTTAAACAATTGGAAAAAAATAATGATAGATTTGAAATTAAGTTAATAACATTGGATGTAATTTCAAGACTTATTGGTTTGCATAATTTATTTCTATTAAATTTTTATCCTTATTTACAAAGATTTTTACAACCTCATCAAAGAGGTAATTTTTTTATTATTAAAAATTGTATCAATTTTTTGTGCTAAATTTGAATAATAATGAATATATAAATAAATAAGATAATTGTTTGTCTTTCTCTTTTAGAAGTAACAAAGCTTTTACAATTTATTGCTCAAGCATCTCATGAACTTATACCATCTGATATATTAGAACCAATTTTGAAAACGATAGCAAACAATTTTATTACAGAACGTAATTCAGCAGATGTCATGGCCATTGGGTATGTATATTATGTGTGCGTGTGTACGTGCACATTATGTACATGTTATGTGTATGTACATTAAGTAATATATAATATATATATACATATATATATATTTATAAGAGTTTAACGTTTTTGAAAATTATATTATTTTAATTAATATTAAATTATTTTAACATTAATTATAGATTAAATGCTATTAGAGAAATATGTATACGATGTCCTTTAGTTATGAATGCAGATTTATTACAAGATTTAGCGCGATACAAATATTATAAAGAACGAAGTGTAATGATGGCTGCACGTTCTTTGATTGCTGTATTCAGAAATTCAATACCTGAATTATTGCATAAAAAAGATAGAGGACGTCCTATAGAAGCAACTATTACTTTAAATATTCCAAAATATGGTCAAATGTATACTAATGATTTTATACCAGGAGCTGAAGTTTTATTTGACAATGAGTTTGATAAAGTTAAAGAAATTTCAAAAAATAAGATTAAAAACAATGTAAGATATTAAAAATAAAAACTACTAATAATTAATTAATTAATAATAATAATAAGACAGAAATCTTATTGAAAAAATTATGGTTTACAGATTAGAGAGAATGATTGGATAAATGTAAGTTATATCAATGATGAAAACTGTGATATCAATGATGATTATAATAAGAATGATGATGATGATGATGATGATGATGATGATGATGATGATGATGATGATGATGATGATGATGATGATGATGATGATGATGATGATGATGATGATGGTGATGGTGATGGTGATGGTGATGGTGATGGTGATGGTGATGGTGATGGTGATGGTGATGATGGTGATGGTAATGGTGATGATGATGATAGCGATGACTATAATGATAACAACAGTGATGTCGATAATGATAATGATAATGATTATGTTTTTTATGATAATGATGAATGTGACAATAATGATAATAATGAAAAAAAAGAAAAGGAAAAGAAGTTGGAAAAAAAAGAGAAAAAAAAAAAATTAAACTTATTTGTAAACAAAAATGATAATGAAATTTTAGATGTTTATAATATTAAATCTAATATGAAAAATATAAGTAATATGAATAATAAAAATGTTATTGATATGAATGAAAACAAAGATATGGAAAATAAATTATATAAAAATAATGATATATATATAAGTAATAATTTTAAAATTAATTATACAAACATAGAAATTGATAATATTATGAATCAAAATCAACAAAAACAATGTAATCTGTTAACAAAACTTGAAAAGAAACAATTAAAGACAGAAAAAAGAAAAAATGCAAAATTGAAAAAAAAAGATATCACAATAGAAAAAAGAGAGAAGGCAACTTTGATATCTAATGAACGATTATTAAGTGATGAAGATTTTAAAAAAATAGATACTGCATTAGCAAAACAACAAATAACATATGCTAGTTTAAAGAGACTTCATTCTAGTGAAAGAGAACATGGAGATTTTGTTAAATTGACCGATATAGAAAATATTTATAAAAAACGAAAACATGATAAACAAACTCGGATTGAATCTGTGAAGGTTAGTTTTAAAATCTCGAGAAAAAACAGAAAAATTTCGAGCGAAATTTCGATATTTTATTCTATCATACAGAATCCTGAATCCCATTTTAAGACTGACAATGTTTGACTTTGTATAGATTTAATAATAATTAGATACAATTTAAAATTAGACAATTATCAATTTAAAATTAAATTATTGTTTATGTTTTTGTCTCAAATTTGAATTTTAAGATTGTGAATATTGTAAGAATATTGAGATTCTATTGAAATCCCACTCGAATTTTTGCAATTTATCTCAAAATTCACAATTTAAGTTATGAAATAATTTTATTTTTAATCTGTTTTAATTTTGTTATAAACTATAAAATTAATTCATATTTTTATATTTTTTATTAATTATTATTATTACTAATATTAGGTGAGAGATTGCAGAGAAACTTTTTGATTTCGATAATTTTTAAATATATAGATGAGATTTTGAACAACTTTTTCTTATAAATACAATCAGTTTGCGACATATTTGTAAATTGATCTTTTAAAAAGATTTTTATAAATAATTAAAAGAAATTACAAATAATTAGAACAGTAGAATTTCACCTATATATATTTATTCATAATAATGTATGCCTTAGTATGTCACTACTTATTTTTCATTAATATAAATATATGATAATAATAGACAATAAATACTTTTAAAATAAACAGATCAAAAAGTTATTTTCTCATAAATTATAATGAATTTGAAATATTAACCAAGTTTGAGTATTCTACAGATTCTTTGGATCCGTGAAATACGAAAAAAAAATGATATTATTGTTGATAATATAACCATTTTATATATTTTACTTAAAACAATATAGATATAGAATAATAATAGATATTTCCTATATATTTTTAATTTCGATTTTTTCGAAAATTAAAAGTAATATAAATATTAAAATTTTATTTTATATTTTTTATTTATTTGGATATAGAATAGTGTGTTTATAATTTAATCAATAATTTACTTGTTTAATTGAAAATTATCTAAATTTGTTCTTGAAAATTTTTGAGATTTGATTTATTTGAAAATGAAATTTAAACAAGGAAATTTCAATTTTTTTTTCGATTCATTTTTGTATATAAAATTATCATTTTCCTGTATTTTTTGTTCTAAAATAGTTTTATTTTTTTGTTTATTTATATATTTAATTTATTTCTTTTTTTTCTAGAAAGGACAAGAAGGAAGAGAAAGATTCGGTTATAAAGATGGACGACAAAATCCACTTTGTAGTAAAACAAATCGCGAAAAAAAAAAAACCAAAGCTTTTCAAATGTTAAAACATAAAGTGAAAAGAAAAGTAAAACGTTCTTTTAAGGAAAAACAAATTGCTTTGAGAAATCATTTATTAAGACAACGAAAAATGAAATAATATATACTCATAAATATTATATTGTATGTATGTAGAAAAATAAATAAATAAATATATATATAATTATTATATTCTATATTTATATAATTATTATATATTAATATATTCGTGGAATTCTTTTGGGGGAACTCTAGAGATTAAAATAAATACAAAAAAAACTATGTAAAAATGTAAGATAAGATTTATTTATTAAATATATAATAATTTGCTGATTAATACAGTCTATAAATATATATTTAATATTACAATTTATTATTTGAATTTCATAATTTAAATTTATTTTGCAGAGCTGTATAAGAGTAATGTTTGATTTGACAGTAAAGAATATACTAATTTTATATATTTATTATTAATTATAATAAGTCTAAATAATTGGATTTTAAAGATGACAATTTCTATTTGTATTTAATTTTGATTGACAATATTTTAGATAAGTTAGACAATAAATTTTAAATGATAATTTAAAAAGTAAGCATAATATTTAAAGATTTTGTGAGAATCTATTGAGTGTGTAAAATCTTTATAGCGTTATAGTAATGAATATCCTAATATTTGAATTATTGATATATCATAAGAAGTTAGAATTTATTCGATCCAATATTTCAACATTATATTTGACCGATATAATGAAATCTTTTAAATTATCTTTTTGTTTCAGATTTTACATCCAAATAATGTCAATTTTTAATTTCGTAATTGCTTTAGAATTTTAAAAGATGTGTTCATTGGATGTTCATTCTTGTTCTGTTGGATATTTTTATTTCTATATTTTTTATTTTGATGATCCGAAATGAAAGAAAAGATCCCTAATAACTCGTAAACTATAAGAAATATAAAAAAAAAAAATTTCAGATAAAAGTTTTTTTTCATAACGATTATAGTTTGATAAAATATTTATTAATTATTTATACAATTTAAAAAAGTTAATTATAAATAAAAAAATTCATAATTTATTTTAAATTTTTTTTCAATGTAAAATTTTAATTAATTTAAAATAATTATGCGAGAGTATAAAAAAATAGACGAAATATTTTTTATTTTTAAGTTTTATAAAAGTTAGTTATATTACTGATTCTTGTTGCTGAAATTTTAAAAGTAGGAAAATTTATATTATATATTTCTGTTTTTTATTAAACATTGGATCAATACACTAGATAAAAATAGAAAGAGAAAAAAAATCTATATATATAACAATATATCTATACATACATATAACTATTTTAATATCTTTAAATTATTTATCGAATAAATGAATTTTGATTCTTTACTTATTCTCTTTAAATATGTTAAAGTTGCTATTTTTTTTTCTAATTTGAACAGTGTTCTGAATTTATTTAAGTATGGAATCAATAAACGATGTATGGTTCATCATTATAAGTATTTTGTTTCAAGTATTTATTTCAAGTAAAAGTATATATATATTTCAAGAATAAACTTGGGACTGCGATAAATGCTGAAAATCAGGATTTACTTGATTTTGCTAGAATAATTCCTTGTATCTTTTTATTTATATCGATAAGTATATATAGATTCTCGTTATTTCATAGATAATTTTCATTGATAATTTTCCATATCATAGTAAGAATTTTGTATTTATAATTCATTAAAATAATTCATTGATTAAATATAATCTAATATCAAATATGTTTTTAATATAATTTATTATACTTTATTAATTAAATTATTTATTTTAAATTTATTTTACAGAGATGGATAAGAATAACATTTAGTTTGGCAGTGAAGAATATATCATCTTTAAGGAGATTTTTCGAGTTTTATTTATTCTTATTTAGAAAAATACAAAATATGGAATGCAATCTTATTGTGTGATTAATGAATTTATTATGTTTCATTTCTTGTCTAATATAAATAATGCTTATAATTTTGCTATTAATAAAATTATAATTAATATTATAATTTTTTAAAATTGATCTTTTAAAAATGTCTCATAAATATATTAATATCCTAGAATCATCGTTCATTTAATGTACCAGAATGAAATTTGATTGACAAAAATACAATCATTCATTCATAACAATTCCATAATAATAATGTAATTTTCAATTTTGTGATAATATATTTCAGAGATAATAAATATAACGAAATAGAATGAATAAATATTCAATATAAATACTCATATAATTCATTCCATTTGATTATAATTGATTGATTGACAAATATTTAAATTGCTAGTACAGTTATTTTTTATACAGCGATTTGCATATTACAACTCATAATATATATCTGACCATAATCATTTGAGTTTAGCAGTATTTAATTTCGTAGACAATATTTTTGTAATTTAAATATTAAATTAGTGAAAGATTAATTTTGGAGCTTGTGAAAACTCAAGTACTTTTGTAATTCGTAAATTATTTCTATTTAAAGAAATCATCAGCGATAAACCAAGAATACACAAAATTGAAATCGCGATTCTGAATCTCATGAAAATTATTATTGAAAATATTTTTCATGAGTGTATATGTATAATCAGTACTCATCATATGTAAATTATGATTCATAAATCAATGTTTGAAAAAGAATGAACAGAATATGATGTTAATTTGATATTATATCATTAAATAAATACATTTTTATTAAAATATATATAATTGAATATATTAATGTTATTCGATAACATTTTAATGCAATATTGTTAAATGGATGACAATTTTTAATTTCTTTTATGAAATAAAATTATTTGTAAATTATTTATATATATGAGTTTACAAAATAAATTATTAATTCTTTTTTATATTACTTCCGAGATAAAATTGTAAAAAACGTCTAGAAACTTATGATTTTTTCTCCGATTTCAATTTTTAAATATATTATAGAAAAAAAACAACTTTTTCTTAAATATGAAGATTGGCTAAAAAATAATGAATTTTCATATCTCAAAAACGAAAGTTATTGAAATAAAACAAAAAAAAATGAAAGATTTTTTAATTATAAAATATATTTATTTTCCATAATATCATTTAATCGATAATCATTTATCAAGATAATCGATTTCAATATATTTTTTCCAACATCTAACAAATTTTTTTATCTTGTCAAAAATTTTACTTTTGATAAAAAAAGTTATTTTCGATCCGACTGAAAAAGAATATTTTTAAGTGTTTTTTTTGAGAGAAAATCTAAGTTATAACACGGGTGCGAAATAAAATTTCAAATTCATAAGATATAGGATTAAAAAAATAAAAATATTTTTCAATAGTTTACATAAAAAAGAAAAATTTTATACAGTTGACAATCATCGAAATTATTAATCAATAACAACAAATGACATTTTCACCAACGAGAAGCTTATCTTTCGCTCTTGAGAATCGTATAATCAATCCATATCTTTTTTTCGATTTGAGTTTTTCATTGAATTATGATTGGGAATGGGATGAATGGAAAATTCATTATCACTCATTTCTTTTAAAAGGAAATTCCCGAATATTATTTAATTCCCGATTAAACCCGAAGGGAATTCCCGAATATTAATTGATAAATTTACAGTGATTTAAACATGCATTGAACTAATGCAAATTAATTTGCGAACATTACGGATAAAAAAGCTTGTTATGTATCCTCAGCGCTTGTTATTATTTGCAAATACATTTCCAATAAAATCCGAGGCAATATAAGATTTCGGAGCCATTCCAATTAATCTTAACGATCTATTCATGGAATTTACGTTGAAGACTTGTCATATAGACGATCAATGTTCAAATCTGCAAATTTATAGCGTGATTGTAAATAATGAATTCAATTCTTAATTTGCACATAATAACACTTTAAATAGTTGTTAATGGATAAATTGGTAATGAGTAGTTGCTCATTATAAAATTTTTGTTCTAGTTATCAATGATTCATTGATTTAATGATTTCTACAGTTTAAGAGAAATTGAATCTTGCATTGATTCAATATAAAAAAAATCTGCGAAACTGCGAGAATTCCATTGTCTCATTGTCTTAAATTATGATAGGAATATTTTAATTTTGAAAATTACTATGAGATATATGTTCAATCGTACTGTTTTCAAAATGTTAATATTGGATGTGCTATCTGATGGTTTGAAATTAATCAATGTTAATAATCGAGCATATTTGATTGATTTTTCAGAATAACTTTTGATTCTGATTCGAGTCATTTTACATGTTGATATATATATATATATATATTGCAATTCATGATATTGCTTTCCTACTGATTTTTTCAAGAAATTTTATGGAGAGAAAACATCGAATAATCTATAAAATTATGTAATTTAATTATTAATTTAATATAAAATACCGCATTAATTTCATTTGTGGATACGCGAATATCTTAATAGATTCGATATTGCAGAAATAAAAATTCGCACAATGGCTTATGATAAAAATTACGCAATTTCTATCTGTATCATATCGATGGTTAAACTATGAGCCATCAAAGTTTCATTCTTGATTGTATTGAATACAATCGTTCTTGAATACGATGCTAAATATTTTAAAATAAAAAAAACTATCGATTCTTTTTTGAGAAACAAAGAAGACATACTTCACATAATATATTCAATTAAATAAATATATTTCACGAATCGAATAATTATTGCATAAACAATATTGCCTATTTATAAATAGAAGCATTGCATAAAACATTCGTAGAACTTAGGGATATGATTTATTTGATGGATTAACTATTTGCCGTTAGAATTCGAAATCGCGTATCCTTTTTTCATAGTAAAACAAAAATCTATTTATTTATTTATTTAACTACAAAGATGGTTCATCATGAATTTCACAATGATTCCATTACAAAATACTTATTATTATTATATTTGTTTTTCAGAGCGAATTTTTTTAATTTTAAGTTCTCAAGGACAGTTTTTGAATTTTTTATAAAATTCTCTGTAGTAAAATTCTGAACAGTTTTAGATATGTTGGTTGCTGCGAAAATTTTCATTTCTTAAAACAATATCGAGCTTTAAGTTACTCAATATTTTCTGTTTTTTTGTAAATTAAACTAAAGATTGTTTCAAAATAAAATAAAATAAAACTTGTTTTCTTATACATATTACTCAAAAAATATTTACTAGACTGAACTGAAATGATTGAATCTCATACGATCAAGATTGCTGCAGCTATATTAATAATTGGCTAAGAGTTTCGCCAATTACGTAAGAAAATTTAAAAAAAAAACGAGAAACATTAGATATAACACATACCATTGTGAATTCAAGGAATAAATCATTTTTATATTGAAATTTATATAAAATTATTTTCTTTATTAAGAGAAATTCTTTATTTCTTTATTATCTGCAAAATTAATAATTAATAATTGATTTTAAAAAAAATAAAAATTTAATATAAAAATAAAAATCAAATATATGAAAAAAAATCGGATACATGTTATGTACATTATCCAATTATTTTATTATGATCATTAGTAGAGTCAATACTAATTAAAATAAGTAGAAAAAACATAAACATATGCATCAAAACATAATATTCATAAAAGTATAGAGAGGAAAATAAATGCGAATATGTGAAAATATTCGAAATAATTGAAATAAATATAAAATAATATGATACAGCTTGTAAATACTCCTCTATAAGAGCAAAATTATTAAATTAGAAAACAATAGAGGATAGAAAAGAATTTCAATCTCAGTCTCTTGATATCCAGAAAATCTGATGAAAGTACACGCGAGTAAGTTAACATGCATTCTAATACATTTTTAAAAATTTGATCAGGAGAAACATCAATACATGAGTAATGTCTATATACAAATATAAACATTTGTTGGGAATAATATTTTATTTTTATCATATTTTTATCATAGCTCAATTCTGTAAAGAAATTTTTCCATATGAGAAAAATATGTGATATTACATTATTACCTAATAGTAATAGCAATAGTGATATGGCATAATGTGATATTTTTCTTATGCGGAAATTCATCGAAGGAAAAATGATTGAAGCGTATTGGCAAAGAGAAATATTAAAGTGTTATATTCTCCTGTTAGTTTTTTCTTCCTCTATTATTTCTAAAATATAAATTAATGTCAGATTTTATGCATACAAATCCCATTTCTTTGGTAATACTGTTGTCACTTTACAAATTAGTACACTTTAAAAATATTTGACTTTCATAAAATGTGTATCATAAATGGAAAGTAAAAAAGAAAAGGAAATATAATTACAACAGAAAATTCGCGAAATTAAATCTTATTTTTATCTCTTCATAGAAATGTAATTATAGATGAAATAGATTAAAGATACAATGTATTATCCCACGATTTTGAAGCTCCAAAATTCTATTGTTATTTTAATGTCATTTTAATATTATTGATTTAGCACAAAAAATTAATATTAATAAAATAAATAATAGTAGTTAAAATTAAAATTATAATAGTAATTAAAATTCAATATAAAATCTGAAATAAAATATAAAATAGATTGTTTTATAAATTTAAATGAAATATAAAATTTCATATTGAAATATATTTATTCTGTAGAAATAATTACTATAAATTACTATAAACTAATAGTTAATTTTATATAGAAAATATTATATTTTTAATTTTTTATATTTAATGCAATTGTAATATGTTACATGTATAAATGTTATAACTATAAAAACAAGTTTCTATTTTTAAAAATATCAATGAATATTATTTTATTTTTACATAGATTTAAGAAAACTTAAAAAAAAAAAATAAATATTAAAACAAAAATTATTTTTATCATAAATTATGAATATATCTTTATTTTGCAACTTTTTATATAAAATTGTTTTTAACTATTTAATCAAATATTTAAAATAATTTAAATTTATAATATATTTTTTACACATAACTATAACTATTTTACAATTTTGATCAATATGAAATGAATTAATTTTGAAAATTTTATAATATCAATTTTGTAAATTTAAAAAAGAACATGATATTTTCAATACAGTTATATAAAATAGGGTATATATAGATATTGGTCTTTATATTATATCTCTGTATCTCGTAATGATATTATTGATATTATTAATATTATTATTAATATTAATCTCACAAAATATCCTAAAAATGCTAGAGATTTCTAAAATAATTTCAAAAATAATTTCAAAAATTTTTTATATAAATTTCTATATTTTCTATAAATTTTTATTTTGAGTTATTAAATGAATTAATGAATTATTAATGAATTATTAACAAAAAACACTGACCAATCATTGAGTAGATTTATTGCACTGATAAGTTGTAATATAGTATTATTGATATATGAATATATGCCGCTAATTAAATTCGAACAAGAGTTCAAATAATATGTCGAAGTAAATATATCCAATAATTATTAAATAAAATTATATCGAATTATTTTTTATTCACGAATAGTGGATTAATTAGTTATTATTCATGTAAGAATGAATGTATTGATCGAAATGATCAAATTATTTAAAATAAATAATGCAAAATTATAGTACAAAAAAATGAGTATCGAAATTTTTTAAAATAATTTTTTAAAATAAATAATATTCGAAATAAAAAAATAAATAATAATAATTATAATCTATATTAAATTAGAAAATAGTTATTTTTAATTAGATTCAATTATAGTTTCAAAATAGATTGGATTATTAAATTAATTTGATGGATTTGCGCATAATATTAAACTGATTACAGATATAATATATATATAATATTGATAAAATATTACTTATAAAATAAAATAACATATTCAAAGACAAAGAATATGCCGTCGGATCAATGTATTTATTATTTACTATACTGCATGGTCACTAATACTAATCAATTAATCATTTGCAATTTAATAAATCTATAGAATTTTTATATAAATCTATACAAGAATAAAAATATGAGACTTTGAATAATTGGTTCTAAATATAAACGATGAAAAAATTTTATAAACACATATGTTGATAAGTTATTAATTAACTTATTATTATTATTATATTAATATTATATTATATATATATTATATTATTATTATATTAATTAACAAGCAAAAGAGCGAAAGTTCAGCTGGATGCGCGACAATATTATATATTACAATGTCGCTTGCCTAGCGGAATCTTTCAAATAAAATACATTGATATTTTTTTCATATACAAATAATTATTTCTAAATTTTAATATAATATATTAATGTATATTATACCATAATATACAACATAAATCCTTATTTAAAAAAAAATTATTTTGAATAAATTTCAATAAATTCCAGAATATTAATACTGTGTTACAATATATATATATATATAATATATATATATATATATATATATATATATAGTTTTTAAATTATTTTTATGTTAAAAAAATTAATAATCTTGAAAAGAATCGATTAAGTTTATGTAAAATAATCTTCGATTTTTGTTTAAATTTGATTTTGAATTATATTTTTATTCTAAACATTTATAATTATATGTTATGAATTTTAAGAATTATTCAAAAGTTTTTAATAATTTCAATCCGTTTATTCATTGGACAACACTGCAACAATTTAAAGAGATATGACAACACCGTGATTATATAATTAAAATTAATTCATTTGCATTTTTAAATAAATATTAAAAGCGTCGAAAACTAAATATTTTTTCAAATAAAGAATTATTAGCAATTTATATTTCAATTAAACATTTAGATATTTGATTAAATAGATTTAATAAATATAGAGATATAAATATTGTAAGCCTTTATATTTACTAGTTAGCTTTTATAATAATAGCTAACACAATCAAATCGCCATGACAAAAAAGATATTTAGATTTTATTTTTTAATTTATCATTAATATCAAATATCAATATTAGAAGAAAGAACAATGTAGTAAAAGATATGTTGTCTATTAATATAGATTTAATATGAAAACTTTAATTCAACACTTAATAAGCGTCAAAATAACTAAAAGAAAACTAAAAAAATCCTATTCTAGTAGTTCTTTTTTTGTTGAAATATCGTACAAAATTTCAAGATTATATATCTTGAAGTTGAAAATTAGAATGACAATCTTCGTCAAATACTTAATTTGTAATATTAAAATACGTAATTTTAATACTTACTTTGCTAAGGTAATACAAAATAAAATATAATATAAAATAGATAATAAATAGCAAATATTGGTTATACATAAAAACCAACATAAAAAATGATGTTAAGCTTGCTTTACTATTAGAAAAATAACAATTATAAATTACAAAGTATGATTATTCATAGAAATTCAACAAAATTTCAAATTCTCTAAGACAAGATTTAAAAATTATAGATCTGAATGATATCATCAAACGGATATACTTATCCGTTAATTGGCTATTTTTAATATAATAATTTCAAGTTATTGTCTTAAAAAACATCATAACAAAGATAGCAAATATCTTTATTAAACATCGGATCATCTGTTTCATATGTTCGAAATTAATAATCACAGACCGTAGTTAGCAAACAATTCAAATTTCAGTTATTATTATAATATATTATATATTGTATAAAATATTCTTAATCAAAAAACATAGAATGATAGAATACTATTTCAACAAATTTGAAGAACGTTTCCATTCAACTTAAAATCAAAGTACAATAAAAAGAACATTGGACTTTTTTAACCATGAAACCAATTTTGTTGGCAATCGGAAGCATCGAAAGCATCGAAGACAATATTTCAACTGCAAAAATAGTTTACAAAGAAATATCAACAAATTTAATTATCTTAATAAAACAATATGAAATATTAAATTTCATATATAAATTTAGAGAAAAGATTAATTTGAAATCTATGAAAGTATAAAAAAAATTATTTTTAATTAAATTAAGAATATGAATATATGTATTCATTTATTCATTAGAAACATAATTATAACAATCTCTATTAAGCTATAAATTTAATATAATAATAAATTCTTTATTATTATAATCAATTTTAAAAAAAAAGAAACAATGATATCCTATATTTTAATTATTTTTAAGATATATATATATATATATATATATATAATATGTAATATATTATATATAACCATATAATATATTTATATCATTTTAAAAAAAGAAATTTTTTATATTTTTAATTATACAAATTAAAAATTTATTTATTTATCTAATAATTTATTATTTAACAAAGACTTATTTTGAATAAATTATAATAAATTCCATTATACATAACATGATTTCAGTTTCATTTTCAAGTCATAAATAAATCATTGTTATTATCTATTTGCCAAATCTATAGGAACAGAATACAACTCTCATAAGATTTTGGATAGAAAAATTGCATGTTTCAAATAAAAACTTACTTTTTTAAATTATTTTCACATATACAAGAAAATTAATGAATGATGAAATATTTGAATAATGAAACAATTTAAATTTCACAGATAAATGTAGATCAATGAAACCATTGATAAATTTTTATTTTTATTTTAATTATTCTCAGTATTTTTTATTCTAATACAAGATTACTAAATCATAGAAAAATAATAGTCAAAATTGTTGAATATCTTACATTAATAATACGAATTAATATCACATGTTTATATACATTCATAAAAAATATTTTTGCAATTATTCTTTTTTATGAATATGATATGAATGAACATTGAAAATTCTTTAATTTTTTTATTTTTAATATACTTTATTTATATTTATGAATAACTTCATTTTTATTTCTGATATGGAATCAAAAAGTAAATTAAAACAAATATAAAGTAATATTGCCTTAACAATTAAAGGGATTGTTGATCTGATTTTCTAAACAGAATTAGAAAAAATTCGATTAACGAATGATGAATAAACATTGTATTCAACATAATATCCAATATTGAATAAATATTTATAACTGAATATAATATATACTTGAATAAGTAATATTGAATAAGTATCATATTGAAAAAATACATATCAAATAGTGTATAATATATTTAACATATGTAGATCATAATATTTATCTAAGAAAAATTTTGTGATTTAATTTTATATTATGAGAAACTTGATTATTGATGTCAAATGATAATGATGCAAAGTAAACTAAGTATTCTTTGATATTAGCGCTATATCTTTAATAAAAATAAAGAAAGAAAAATAAATTGCATAAAAAAAATAATATTGCAATAACAAGAAAAATATATTTTTTTTTTATTTGCTGCTATTTTAAACATTGTGTACAATTATGAATGATAATTTATTTTGATAAAATTCAATCATTGAGATTTAAATTTTAAATGAGAAAATGCTACAAATATAGCTTACTTCATCTCAAACATATTAAAATCAAAAAATGAAGTAAATCTTGTATTGAAACTTGTTAACAGTGCAATAATAGCCTATATTTCTTGTATTCTTAATAATTTTAATAAAATTATTATTAATAATACTTTTAATTTTTTCTGTATAGAACATAAAACCAATAAATAATAATATACTTTTTTTTCATTCTAGATAACATGTAAAGCTCTCATTAATGATGCTAAACATTGCATTGTTTTTGATACTATACTATATGTACAATACTATATATTATATTAAAAATTCTGTTTAAAAATTTCTTATATTAGTGTTTAATCTTAACTCTTTGTGCAGAGTTTTATTTTCATGAATTTTCTATAATGAGTTATTACAAAATTTTATTTTGTAATATCAGAATATGTTTTAATACATTTTATATAATTTTCACAATTTTAGAATTTAAAAATTGTATTTAAACATAGATGATTATTATTAATTATATAAATAACAATATATTATATTTTTTAATTGCCACAATGCAATCAATTATTATACATAAATTTAAATTTAAATATATATGAACAACATATTAAATATTATGATAAATACTGTCCAACAACTAGAATGAAGAATACATTATTCTTATTATTAATATATAATTTTTATTTCTTAAATATCTGATATGCCTAATATAAATATTATCAGTAATTTCTTCATGTTTTATCAAAATGACAAACAAAATACTTTTATAAAATTATTGACGTTGTTTATAATTATTATCATAATTTTATTAGGATTTAAATTAAATTTTAAATAAATTCAATGGAGAATATCAACAATTTTATCAAAATTGTGTACACTTTTAAATTTTCTAGATTCAAAGTTGCTAACTATCATTTAAATATAAAAGAATCAGTATAATGATAAAGAAACTTTTCCTTTTGGTAAACCATGCATCAGCTGTAATAAATATATTAATTGTTAGTTTAATTATACATCTAATATACAAATATATTTCATTTATTTGTCTTAGAGTTCCCATAGAATTATTTGTATAATAATTAGTATTCATATAATAATAATCATCCACTATATCATATACATAATAGTATTTTCATATTTTGTAATTTATAGATTTTTAAAAATATATCGAAAGTATACATCATCTATAGTTGATAAAAATATATGTTATATCTACATTGAATTGTTTTTGTAACAACTATTTCTTTATTTTTTGTTTTTTGTGGGACAACAAAAACAATATTCGAAATTTCTTTAATTCGTTACATATATATATTTATACTACATATATATATTTGCTTCATTTAATATAGTATTGTATCGTCATATTTTGGATTCAAATGCAATATAGTTAAACATTAAAGATTCTCTGATTTTTCTATGTTAAAATTAATAATTTATATAAATTACCACTTCATAAATCATCATTGATAAAAATTTCTCTGATATTAATTTAAAGAATTTATATTTAATTATTAATTTAATTTAAATTTAATATCTTATCATTTAAAATCTTCAAAGTTGTTATTAAATTGTTACAATTATCTTCATCTAAATTATTATTAATGATATATTATTTATAAATAAACATAAAATAATTTTTCATGAATAATGAATAATTATTATTCAGATAAAATATTTGATACATATCTTCAACTCTAATACTTAGCGATATATTCTTTCTATATCTGCTGACATAATATATATCATGTTGACAAAACCGAAGTAAAATAGAAAATAAATAATCTTAAATAGTTGTTTCTATTATGAATATCTGAATATTACTTAATTATAGGTCCAATGAAGTTCTTGTTAATTCATCTTGCCATCCGAATTTTCGTAATCGTGCTGCTAGTCTTGAAGATGGTGGAGGAAAGATAGTATGAATAATCTTCTTTATGTTAAAAAACAGTTATATCATTTATCCTAATCATATGTTCTAATCTTTCATACTTCTGCCATAAAATCCTGATATTGTGTTTACAACTTCAGTTATCTAGCTAATTTATAATAATTTTCTTTCAAGCTAGTTCATTTTTATTCGCATGAATCATCCAAATGAATCCAATTATCTCAAAACAGTATATTAATTATATTATATTAAATATTATATATATATATATATTAAATATTAATTATATATTAATTATATAATGTTTGTCGTTTGTTGTTTTCTCAGAAATAGGTTTCATAATAATTTTATTCTTCGATCGGATTTCGCAGATATACCCTCTATTACTTATAATTTGACAAATCAATTATTTATTCAAATCATTGTTTTTAGCTAAAATAATGCTGTCGGATTCTATCATGAACTGAGGGCCGAGCATTCTATTGAACTGAGTCTTCTAACATAATTCAAAATTTACCCTATATTGACCTATACACAACAATGCTCAAAATGTGTTTATTCCAATGAAAATATGTCTATTTTTTTATACCGATTAAATTGAGGATAGATTAATGTGTGACAGTATTTTTAATTTTTCTTTTGCTAATGAAAAGCAAATTTATGATTTTATCTATAACCAGAGATATTGGCGCTAAATTTATCATATCCAAAAAAATATTGATAATTTTTTTTAATAAGGTGGAATTTCTGATATTCGAAATATTCGAATTTTATTATTATATACTAATATAATGGTCCCATATTTCTATGGCTTCATGTAATTTTTTCAGCACGAGAAGATGATTTTTTGTGTCATGAATTTTTTTAATACAATGGAAAATCTGTTTCTGATCGATGCATCAGATTTAAAAACGCGCCCACATGATAATAGCGAAGATTCGCGGTTTTTTTATATCATGTAAACTCTCCCAAGCTAGCCTGTAATTTATTTCGAATACACCCAAAAATTGGATTGCGTGAATGCATGATAATGAAATCTTGCAATAATCCGATAAAGATTTATTATTCTGAACCAATGAAATAAATGTATTTCTGATTTAATATAATCCTTAGGAATTCTTTAGAAGTTCAAAAATTGGCAATTTTATTTGCAACAAAATTATCAGATGTTACTGCTGGATAATGGCGGGGAACGCGATCGGTCGTAATAATGAAGGAAGATTCTTTTTTCTTTTGACATGCGCATGCATTTTCTATGAAATCTTCTACCGCGACTGTTATGATGAAATTTTTAAACTCTCGAACTGCGTGTGATATTTCCAACTATACCTGTGACAATTTATGCTTTCTTGCACATGTATATCTGTCATATAACAGATCTACGCTTCATATTCATTTTTTGTTACCGTACCGTAAGCATTACTGATAGCTCGAATTCTTCGAAAAATTTCTTAAACTTTATTAATGAAATCGAATATATGCTCGCTGACTAATACTTTTAATTGAGCTTTCATCTGTGCTAATGTAAGGACAAAAATTTGTTTATCGGAATTAGATGGAAGAATATATCAACGATTAAAATTAATAGTATTTAGAATGCTGGTTGTTACAGAGCCATCTGATGCTGTTGTTATGCTGAATACCGCTGGATCAGGAATTTGATGCAACTTCACATGTTAATAATTGCTGATCTTTCTTTCAGATTGAATCAGGAACACATTGGCGGATCTTTAATGTTAAAACGAATCTTTTTCTAATTCTAATAATGATGATTCTTGATTGATGTCCACTGGATACTGAACTGAATTCATTTTTGAATATTTATTTTATGATTGTATTCAGCTGTATCCGGCTCAAAGGATAAAGGATAAATATTAAAATCTAAACTAAATGATTTTGAATATTGCGAATAGAATATCTGAATTGATAGTATTATCGACTTATTGTACAATCATTTGTCTTATAAAAGTGAATAAATGATAGTTTATTTTAACTGTTTGTGAGCTGATTGACGACTAACTAATGATTCTAACTATACTGTGATGTGCTATATTGTTGTAGCAACTGTATATATATATATATATAGTCAGTTGAAATAAAATGAAGATTAATTCATATTAAAATAAGAAGAAAGAAAATCATATAAACATATAATCATCCGATTTTTCATTAATAAAGACATTTTTCTATTTGTACTATATATAAAATAATGATTTATCTATTTTAAAAATATTTTTTTAAATATATTGCTGATAATTGATTGATTGAACAAATAGACATGACGAAATAAAAACAAAATAATGTGAATGGAAAAAAAATTATTTTATTATTTAGACACAAGTGTTGCCTTTGTTTTTAAATTCTATTTACTTTTCTGTCATAATTTATGAAATACCAGATTTTTCATCTAATTCATGTATCTATCATTACATGAATGAAACTTAGAACAAGAATGTCCAATCTTATAAAAATAATATTATATATAGAAATAATATTTCAGATATAAATTTAAAGATATAAATAATATAAAATTCTTTGTTACAAGAGAGTATAAAAAATTTTTTTAAAAAACAATAATAAAATAAACTTTAATATCTTTTTTTATACATAATTAGACAATCTATTATTTTTTTTGTTTATTTTATTTTACAAAATCTTCTAAAATTATAAAAAAAAGGAAATCAATTCGTTTTTACTCACAATTAAAAACTTCATTTTATTTACTCTCATATTATTATACAAAATAAATTTAACTTTAGGATTGTTAAAAAATTTTTGTTTTTCCCAATAAACCAATGTGACAAATCTTTCAAAAAATTAATAATAAATGAAATGAGGTTCAAAATATAAATTAATTTAATATTCTTGAAGTTTTTTTTTTATGAAAAAATGCAGGATCAAATCACAGAATACAAAGATGTATTTAAATATTTCCAGAATTTATTTGTTTAATATGTTACTGATTTCTTCGATGATTAATTGCTATTATTTTTTATATATTTTTTTTCTTTTTTTTATTATTCCTTGTATTTAGAATTATTATAGAAAATAACATTCTAAATGAAAATAATAAATTCGTCTAATTCTTTTTCAGAAACGCTGTAATAAAATACTGTATATTCTCATTTTTATTTCGTATATTATATACATTCTCTCACATTTCTATTGATCCTCCATTTATTTATTCATACCATTATTCCGCTTATCTATGAGTTATGTCTATGTTAATATTTATTGGAATGAATCAATATAGCGTAACATAGGAATAATTTTTTTGATTACAATTTGTAATTTAATAATTCATAATATATAATAAATAATATAATTGAGAATTACAATCCGTAATTGATAATTTATATATTCCGCTGATTTTCCGCTATTTAATTCAATTTTATAAAGTTCAATTCTCTTATTTGTATAATAGATGGCATCATATGATCCTTTTTTTGTTTTTTATTTTGAGTTTATATCAATGTTTCATTCACATGTTGCCGAATATTCAATATATATATAAACTAAAATTATTATCTGAATGATTCATTACATATAACTTCGCATGAATAAATTTATTGTTAATGTTAATTTAAAAAAAAAAATGATTTTTGGAATCCAATAACTTTAAAAAGAAAAAATTTTCATGAGTTAAATATTTTAGCTTATAAGTAATAATGAAAGTGATTTTGGCTATTCAAAATTATTTGATTTTCCGAACATTGCAGAAATATATTATAACATATCTTTAATTAATGTAACAATAGCAATAAAGATAATGACGTATTTTGCTCTTACAAAAATTCACTGAAAAAGAATTAAGCTACTTTTAATAATAGAAAAAATAATATCTCTTCTCTATCTAGCTTTCTAGAAGTGAGAATTATGCTGTTTATGATTGTCAGTAGTATAATATAATATCCCTTTTACCGAAATAACTTAATTTTTCTATAACGAATTTTCACGGAAAAAAATATAATGCGACTTGGCTTTGACTGAAATCTGATCACGTGATGTACAGTTATTTAATCCACCAATAGTAATAATGTAATATATTTTGCAGAAATTTGCTGCAGAATTGAGCTATTTTTATTGAAATATAGCATTTTATTATTTGTCCGACAATCGTAGATTACATATAACGTCATAATATAACGCAACGTGGATATTGAGTAAGAGTAAAAATACATGATACGATTTGTTCAAGAAATTTTTGTGGTAATGTTGCGCATGCGCAATCTATTGTAATAATAACAAGAAATTTAGTTTTCACTAATAGCTCAAAATTAAAAAAAAATTAATGGAATACATCTGTTAATAGAGCAAAATCTGATTTACTATTTCTCATGGAGTCATGGAATTGAAAGAAAAAGATCATAGATTTAGAAAAGATAAAATAGAAACTTCAAGAAAAAAAAAATTTTTAAATAGAATATTTTTGTATCTCGAACAATTAACATATCACGAAATATTTTATAATAATAAATAATTTTTGCAATCAAAAAATTTGATTTTTGTATATTTTATCCAATATAATGGGAAATAACATTCTATAAACACCAACTTATACTGAATAATTCTTTGACCACTAAATATATATAATATATTTTTTTATATTATTATATTAAAAAAAAGTTTGATTTTGATTATGTTTATTTGATGAATCGACTCAATGAATAATAATATCTTTTAAAAACATAAAGTTTAATGCAAGATTTATATTTATAAAATAATTTCTAAATATATAATGAAATAAATCTATAAAGAAAATTATTTTTAATCGTCTATTAACAGTTTAAATTATATTTAAAATAATATTTATTTAAATAATTTAAAATAATAGATAAAAACAAAATATATTTTATACATTTTTTATATATTATAAAATATTGATATTATTTTTTTTATTTATATAGTTTAATTATAATTTTTCTTAAATTATTAAATTGTATATTGTAATTGTATAAAAATATTTTTGTTGAGATATATTGATACTATATATATTATTGATAATTTTCATAAATTATTTTATGAATTATAATATATTACAATTATATTTAAATTCCTTTATATCTATCTATAGAATTCAATTGAAATATCTAGAATTAGAAATATAGAATTAAAAAAATAAATTTAATATTCGATATATTTGAATACATTTAATTTTTCAACTAAAGTTCTTAATAAGTTCTTTTCAATATATCCATTAAATATGTTATTTGCTATTCTTATAGCATAAAAGTAAAAAAATATGCAAAAAAAATTTTATAATTAGAAATTTTCTTATAGAAAATTTGACTCATAATCTTAAAAGCATAAGATTTAACAATTCAATTTTTCTTTTCAATAAAAATAAGTGATAAATAATTCTAAAATCCATCATAATTTAATATAGGTAACTCTTATATAACCATGGAGAGAATATAATTTTAGTACAATGCATTTCATATATAATAATCTTTATATAACATAATAATATTTATATAATTTATATTTATATACTTTAAATATATTTATATAAAATTTTATATAAAATTTATATAAAATTTAAATTATTTATAGTAAAATTCTATTTATATATGTTTACCAAAATAAGCAATTTATAGTTCAAATAATTTCTTAATTTTTTTAATTACTTGATCTTCAAATAACTTTCAATTTTCAAATTTAGTTAATTTAGATTCAATCATAGATCAATATCTAACTTATATTTTAGATTATATTTATGTTTTTGTTTATAGCTAATATTGATAATTATAATAATGATCAGCATTATTTTAAATAATAGAAACTTGGCTAGAATTCATTTAATTAAATATTAATGAAAATTTTGTTCCAATAAATAAAATTTTAGTGTTTATTTTAATAAATTTCTTTTCAGATACTACAATATAATTTATCACATTAAAAATTATCTTTTCATATTTTTTATATAACCTGCATATTATTTATTTATCTTTTTAATTACATTTTTAAAAGTATTATTATCCTATTGCTTTGATAAAAAAATGTACTTTTTGTTTTAGAATAAAAACAAATACAAAATCATTTCCATTGTAATTTATATAAGTCTTTATAACATTTCTTTTGTATAATGATTTTTTATTTCACTAATTTTAATAAATTTGTGCTTGATTTTGTAATTGATATTTTAAGAAAAATTTTTTGAATTATATGAAACTTTTTTTTTTATTAAATAATTAAAATTTAAAAGAATAATTTTAAAATATAAAGCAACATGTAATCTCAATTATAATTCTAATATAATGTTATTTTTATAATTACATGTAATTTAATACATGTTATATGAGAGTTACATATATTTTTTTTTCCATAGAAGATAAGATTGATATGTCATTAATAATAATTTTGACCTGATGCATTATTAATATATGATACATAATAATTATATATAATTTTTTATTTATACATAAAATATTTTTAAAATTGTATAATAAATTCTCAGATTATTTTATTATATATATTTTCACTTATATCATTTATGTAATAACTATCTATGAAAAATCAATTAAATAATATGAAAAAGAAATATTTATAATATATTTTATATATGAAAAAAAAAAACATTGAAAAAATTTTTACATAAACTGATTTTGGAATAATTAAGTAATGTTTTTTGATATAAACAGATGTAAAAATTTGTAACAATTACATTTAAGAGAATAGAAATATAAAAGAATAGCAAACAATCCATTCTATTATTTTATATCCATGTTGTATTAGTTTATGTCTATTTAAAATATCAAATAGATGATTTATAGAGCATTTAAGAAGGTACCACAAACATACATTTTATGAGGTATTAAAATCTTTAATATCTTTTTTTTTTTTTTTTTTTTGTATTCTTGCACTTTCACACGCACATTTAACATTTAGATGTAAAATATTGATTATTAGGTTCAATTAAGATAATATTTTCTAAAAAATGTATAATAAATATTGATATATTGCTAAAAAATTATGATTTTGCATTTTATATCAATATAAGTTTGTTAATTATAATTTATAACAATAAAGAATTAATTATAAACATACAGCTTCTATATATATTAATTTATCAACAAAAAAATATGTGAGATCATACTTGAACATAAAAATTATTTGTTATAGTATAGTAAAACGGTAATATTAAGTTATATAATATTAAATTATTAATAAATGTTTATTAATAAATGTAAAATCAAAATTTATAATAAAATAAAATTAATTATAATTTTTTAATATTCAATGATTCTTTTATTTAAAACAGATAATACGTTACTGTAAGAAAATAAAGGAAAAATTTCTCTTTGCACAAAAATGAAATATCTCAACTGAAGTCAAATTATTTGAATGTATATTAATAATAATGTCATAAATCTAAGAAAATCTCAAAATTATTAATTTTTCAATACGTTGCAAAAATATGTTTGCAAAAAAAACACATTAATATATTCCCAAAAATTATTTACCTTTTTCCTTCTCTTTTTTAAATAACTACATAAATACATAAATATTTTATAAAATACATACTTTTTTGCTTTTATATTGCTCTATTATGTTTATATATATGTTAGTAACAATATTTAATATAAAATTATATTATTAAACTGCCAAATTAATTTCATAATAGTTTATGTATAATGTATTTAAAGATAATTAGAAAATTTAACTTCAATCATTTTGACAAAATTATTTTTATGTTCATTGCATTGAATTTTTACTCATTTTTAAAATTATAAATGCTGTTTCATGTTATTAGAATGAATCTCCAAAATTATATTTTATATTAATTTTATCAATAAAAATGTAAATAAGAATAATTTTTATATTATTATATTGTTTTTCTTCTTTTCCATTTTTTCTTTTATTTACAAAGTTAGAATTATTTGCAAAAATAAGTTGTATATAATGCTAAATTATAAAATTAATTGCATTTGAAATCTTTTTCATTCTATATAAAATATGTATCTTTAAATTCATAATTGTTAGCAATTAAATGATTTATGTATAGTATTTTTATAATTACTCATTTATTGATGATGAATCATTTTGTCATTTTTTAAAGCAGCACAAATTAAACATATATCTAAATAGATTAAAAAAAAAACATTTTTCTTTCTTCTTTCTTTTTTTTTTATTTTTTCACCCTTTTCCTCTTTTTTTAACTTCATCGCGTAATGTCAACTACCGGAATAACTTCGATTTCTATCATGCGCGCAACAATTAACATAAGTAATTAACATTTATATATTTCTATACAGTGCGTTTCATAACGCTTTGGACGTGTATATTGTTCGTTTTACATAACGAACATCTAAACACCTACAAAACCTCTCACTAGATATTGTTTTGTAACAAATTTAATAATTTCATCAAACGATCGGCGGAATTTATTATAATACGTTTTGTTTATCCCCTTGGTTATTTGCATCCATAATTTGGATATATCTTTTTTCAATATATTTCGATATAATTTTATATTGCTTTCCTTCAGGTACCTCCTTCGCGTAATGATTTTTGTTGTTCTAAAAGCCGTTCCAAGGGAGAGGGTCCAGGTCCAAACCATAAAGATTGTTGATTAAGCCTAGTCTTTGTTTGATCTTGATTCGATACATTACAATTTTGTGCATTAGATCCCCATGCATTATTACTGCTAAATAGTGAATAAGTATTTCCTATACTGATTGATTGATTTGATTTGTTATCTACCTACAATCATATGTATAAAGATTTCTATAATAGTATTTAAATATATGTAATATAAAATACACATATAGTATGCGATATATAAAAATAATGAGATTTTATTTTAACTATATAACACATACCTCTAAAGATTTAGAACTATCAAAATTGTTTCCAGTATTAAAATGCTTTGTATGTTTAGAATCTGATGAATAATTGTTTGAGGTTTTCAATGAAATTTGTGATATCATATTTCCAGAATTGGAAGAATCTTCCCATTTATGATATGAGTTTTCCATAATAGATGTATCTTCATCATGCAACTGTATACCTCTATTTGCTGAACCCCAACAAGGCACAGAAAGCTGTGAATGGTGAGTATCTTTCCATAAATTGAAATTTGTAGTTTCGTAATTTTGAAAAACTGGATAGTTTGTTGTAGATTGAGATTGATTCTTATTCAAATGATTGGATAATGAAAATTCCAAAACATCTGAATTTTTATTATATATTGATGATGATAATTGTTTTTGTGGTATTTGATTAAAGGCATCTTGATTAAAGTCATTTTGCTTAAAATTAAACTGAAAATTCGGATTTAATGAATTATTTGGTATATTTGATACATTTGGTATCATAAGCGCAGCTTGATGAAGTTTCTTTTGATATGTATTTAATGTTGACAAAGTAGAAACATTAGCAATAGTTGAACTAGTTAAAGTAGCCTGATTATGTAAAGATATTGTGTTTGGTCTAAGGTTATTTTTCATAATATTTTGTTGTTGTACAGCCAAGTTATGATTTTGTTGAATATTCAAATTATGATTTTGCTGCAAACCAATATTTCCTGTCTGTTGAGGATTAATATTCTGGGAAGCATTTATCGACTGTGTTGAAGATAAAATTCCAAGATTTTGATGTAACAATGTATTCTGAGATACAATATGAGTTCTCTGATGTATAGTTCTATTTTGATTGGATGTATGTAAATTTATATTTTGCGATTGTGATGCTGAGCCAGTAAAATGTCCTTGAATTGGATAATTTGATAGATTTCCAACTTGATTTGTAATGTAATTTTTTGTAAATTGTGGATTTTGTACATTAAAAGTTGGACTTTGATAACAAATATTTCCTGCACATTGAGATATTCCAGATATTGAAGTTAAAATTCCGGATGTTTGCTGTTCTTTTATAGAGAGATGATTAATTTGAGTAGATTGTGACATAGTATGCTGTAATTTTGTAGTTTTTGTTAAATTTTGAGAAGACATGATTTGATTTTGCATAGCTGTTGTAACAGAAGGCATCAATGGTAATCGATTTTGAACTGTGATTGGAGTAGTTATATTTGAAATATTATTCAGCTTTGATATTTCTCCAACAACTGATATATTTTTATTTCCACTAGGAATAACACCTTTTGTTGGACTTATCGATATTCCAGTTACTTTAGGCTTTTTCTCAGTCTCCTCTTCTATGTTTAATGGAGACACATTTTTGAAGGTAACTTGTTTTTGTTCATTTTCAGCCCGTCGCATTATAGTTTGCATTGCTATGTTCTGTCTTGGTTTCCTGGGCTGCACATTAGTGTTTTCAAAAGTATTAGATTCCATAGCAGTGATTAAAGTTGTATCTTTACTTCGCTCTAATGAACCTTGAGGTTTTAAGATACCTATTCTTTTATCTAGAGCATGTTCCAAGATATCAACATCTGTAGAACCTTTACTACTAGCAGATTCTGAAAGAACTGGACTAGTAGATATAACAGACTGTCTTCCTTTATTTAAACTGAGTTCTTCTAATTCTTTCATCAATTCATTGCTTAATCCATTTCCTTCACTTATAGAACTAAATCTGTTCTCACCTTTTTCTTCTCCTAATGTAATAGCAATTAATGCAGTACCATTAATTCTATATTGTGCTAAACAATGGCCTAAATGAAGAATACGAATTGCTCGCAATTTATTGGAAGCTTCAATATTATCTTCTAAATCAGTACTTGTAAATTTTAAACACTCAAAACTTTTTTCTAGTGGTAAAAATCCTTGAAGATCACGATCCTCTGGCAGTGGTACTTTAATATATTGATCATATGTGAAATCGATTACGCAATTCTGCAAGGCATTTAACAATACGCATAGACTGGGCCAAATTTGAAGTCTTGATGTAAAAGCTAATTCTTCCAAAACTGTGGGTTTTGTATGAATCCAATCAAGGCACAGTTTTATAGAAGGCAAAGCAAAATATTCAATAATAGAATTTTTTATTGTATAGACAGGTAACAATAAGGCAGACAAACTTCCAGCTATAAGATCCAAAATACAATCACGAGCAATTTTTTCATCAGATGTTAATTCCTGTTTTAATGGTTCAGTATTGCTAACAACGATATTTGTATGTTCTAAAGCATACAAATTAATTACAAACATTTGAACAAGCATCCAAGAGCTAAAACTTTCTGTTGCAACTAAAGCTGTTAATGTTTCAGTTAATAATTTCGCATATGCAGAAGCAATTTTTAGATCTCCAAGATTATGAATAACACCATGAAGCTTTAAAAAAACTGCTATATATTCTTGAGAAGTTAATTTTGTTTTTCCATCTATATTAACTGATGTATCATTTAAAGCAGAAGATAATGTTTTTGCCAAATTTGTTGTGGCAACAGGAAAAGGATGTTTTACAGCAACAGATCGTGTATAATGAAATACAGTTGCCAATTTATTACCACGCGATGCTTCAAGAAGGGCTAACTGATTATATGGTTGACCACTAGAAGGTGATAATGATACTGCATGCCTATAGAATAATTCAGCTTGTTTACTCTCATTTCTATAACGAGCAATGTCTCCTAAATGCACAAGACAGTACTGGCATGCATAAAAACATGAAGATTTATGAGGCACTGATAACTTTTCAGTAGCTTTCCATGGTGATGTACATCCATAAATATAACCCTTCCTAAAAAAACATGATGATTATAAAATTTGTTTCTTCATGATTTTTAAAAAAAAGATAAATAATATAAATTTAAAAGATTATAACGTTTTGAAAATAATTCTTCAAAATTGTTATATATTAGTTTTGAATCACTAGAATAATGTTATAATAATAATTATATAAAAAAATTTCAGTTTACATATGATTCTAATTTTACAAAACTATATTATTATATTGATTTCAGTTCTAAAATGTCATATATTATATATGTATAATTATAATTAATGCATTGAATAAATAATATACTAATAATTGAAATTTATTTTCTTTGCACAAATCAAATACATAAATCCAAATTGATTTCAGAAGTAGTCAATAATATTATTTATTATTATATTATTATAATAAAAACTATCGAAAATTATTGTAATAATAAAATATCTAATAGTAACAAAGTTTATTTATAAATGAATAAACAATTCTGATTTAATATTGATATTCAAGCAAATATATATCAATACAAATATATATTAAAATCATTTTAGAACTGATATAATAATAGTTCTATGTGAATTGAAATCATAATTGACTAGAATCTTTTTAATCTATTTGTTATAATATTATTTTTAGAATTACTATCATAACTTTTCAATCATTAATTTATATTTTTTAAAGAAATTAAAAACATAAGCAATATGTAACATAATCTATTTTATCTACCTTCTGAATGGTAAATCTAAATCAAATGCAGTACAAATTTCTTGTAGTAATGTTAAATAAAAACCACTAGCTGCTTCTAAGCACCAACTAAGTAAAGCTTGAGATTCTCCACGTTTAGGATTTTTCCTGTCTTTTGCTTGAGATTGTAAAGTTGCTATATAATTTTTAAATCCAAGATTCCAAAGTTCCTGTTCAACTTTTCTATCAAGGGCATACTCCAAATCTAATATCAGAACTTGTTGATATATTTTCTGTAATTGTTGTTGGCACACCCATGCATCGCTATCATTTAAAAGATCTTTACAACGTTGTACTTTATCCTTTAAAGGCTCTGCTTTCCTAATAAAAATAATATTTAAATAAACTTTTAACAAACTTTAGATAAGTACTTTTTATAATATTTAAAAACAAATAAATTAAGTATTTAAAAATAATATTTTTGTTTTTAACTTACTTTAAAGCTTGTACAGCTGCGTTTAGGCCCATAGTCTATATATGTTAAATTTCTGATATAAAATGTTTTATCTATGAAAAAGAAAAAACTAAATACACATACTATTATTCAATTTGTGAAAATATTCAATATGTAATATATTAAATATCATATTATAATCATTATTGTAATAATATTATATTATTATTATTATTATATGTATTATATTATATATATGTTATATATTATATGTTTTATATTATTACATATTTAATATTTAATATATTGTATATATTATTATGTATATTATTATTATTATATATTATGAATAAAAATATATTAAAGAATAATTTATAAAGGTTAAATTCATAATTATGTTAAAGTATACAAATAATTACATATAAACTTTCACATATGACATTTATTTCAAATTATATAGACAAAATTGTTAATTAAATAAATAGATATATACTTACAATATAATATTTAAGATATTGAATTTTCAAAATAAAATAAAATATTATCAAATCTTGTATATGATATAATTTACTTATTATATTAAGAACAATATATTTATGTATATGTATATATATTACGACTCAACAGTTAGGTTAATTATAAGCCAATGATAATGTGAATAGCAAAAAAGTTATAAATAATATTCATAATATTCATTTTTAATTCTAAAACGAAAAACTATATAAGATGAAGATTAATTAAAATGTTTTTGAAAAATAAAAAATAAGACTTACTTTCACATATTTATGTTAAACTCAAATTATATCGCATTACTGATATGTATTTCGTTTTAATGAAAAACTGCACTGCCCCCGCATTAAATATTTATGTTTCAATCAGAAACATTAAAATTTGCTATGAATGTAAACAAAATTTGTAAAAATATACGATCAAACCATATATCAGCAAATTGTTAACATAAATTTTGTAATAAGAAAAAATTGTTAATATTCATATACTATATTCTTGATACATAAAAAAAAGATTTCTCAATGATGAGATTCGTAATGTCAAGTAGAAGAAAGATATTGTTAGTTTTGTGAAATAAATATACTTATTAAAAATGTTAGCATTGGCATTTACCAAAATTTGTATTCGTCTTCAACGAAATCGTAATGAAACAAATATATATCGATCGTTTTCATTAGTACGTACATTTTTTTTATAATATACAATATTTTTCATATTGTTTAATAATTCGCTATTATTTTATTTTATCAATTATATATAAAAATTGTTATACATATAATGTTAATAATATAATTTTATGTGAGTGACAGTGTTTATAACAAAGCATTTCAAATATTTCTTTTTTTTTTGTTCCGTAATTTTATAATGATTATTTATTTGTTTTGCTGTAGAGTCGTTTTATTTTTTTAAACGAACAAAAAAAGAAAGAAATAAAAATAAAACAAAAAGAATTAATGGCACGTGGTCTTCCAAAAGTGAAACCTTTAAAAGGTGTTAAACAAATCGTTATTGTAGCATCTGGAAAAGGTGGAGTCGGCAAATCAACAATTGCTGTAAATTTATCAATCGCTTTAAAAACTGTCGAACCACAAAAATCTGTTGGTTTACTCGATGCTGATGTATTTGGTCCATCTGTGCCGTTAATGATGAATATACGACAGAGTCCCATGATTAATAATGCAAATCTTATAGAACCTCTTGTAAATTATGGAATAAAATGGTAATAAAATAATATATTATTTATTTTATTTATATTTTTATTAATATCTTTAAAATTAAAATTTTTTTTTCATATATATATATATAGCATGTCTATGGGCTTTTTAATTGATAATAAGTCTTCTGTAGTTTGGAGAGGATTAATGGTAATGAATGCTATTGATAAGTTATTACATCAAGTAGCATGGGGTCCGTTGGATTATCTTGTCGTTGATACTCCACCCGGAACAGGAGACACACATCTTTCAATTGTACAAAATCTTCCAGTTGCTGGTGTATTATTAATAACTACACCTCAAACAACAGCTTTAGAAGTGACTAGAAGAGGAGCTAACATATTCAAACATCTAAATATTCCAATTATTGGAATTGTGGAAAATATGAGCAGTGTTATATGCCCACAATGCAATAATGAAATAATTCTTTATAATGATGGAACTCGAATGATTGCAGAAGAACTTGGTATTAAAGTTATGAACACATTAATATACATATTAATGTTATATTAATATATATATTAATTTTTCTTTTTTTTTTTTAGGTGTACAAATTTTACAAACTTTTCCTTTATCAGAAGCTATTATGAATAGTTGTAATAGTGGAAAACCAATTATATTATCTGCACCAAAAAGTATACAAACTGATATGTATAAACATTTGGCAGAACGTGTAATTTTCTTTTTAACTAAACAACCATTAAATATAAAATAATAATTTTATATTTTATTTTAATTATTTATTCCAAGTTAATTTCAAATATTAAACAAATATTCTATTATTTATTTAAAATGTTGAAATAATTATACAAAAGATATTCAAATCAGAATATTTTGATTTATTTATTGTAATTATTATTATTATCATTATCATTTCTATCTTTCTTTATATTTTATCCCCTCTCTAAACATTTCTGATTCATTTTATAGACGATTTCATAGTTAATTTATGTATTTTGAAAATAGGTAATCTTAATTTATTTTAATATATTCTATATTTATTTATATTATATCATATATTTTTTATTTATTAATTATACTGTAAAATTAATAAATAAAAAATTAATCTTGTCATATTAAAAATAAAAACGCATGTTTAAATCGACAAACATATTAAACTAACCTAAATATATATATATTTTAGTTTAGTTTTTGCAATTGTTTTATTAATGTTTACATTAAATCAACTTGTATTATATAAAAGTATTTGTGTAAAAATATGTTAAATGTATAACATATTACATCTTTCATCTTATTTACATATTACATCTTATTTATGATTAAATACATTTTTTATTTTATTTTATAATTTTAGAATCTAAAATGAATATAGAAAGTTCTATTAGCATTCATTCTGACATAAATGCAGAAATTTATGATATCCCAATGAATGTACTTATTCGACCTATTCCTCCAATTATTAATGAAGAAAAGGTTCAAAGTTTAATAAATACATTAAGTAATCCTGAAACAGAAACATTTGTACCACCAATCGATGTTTTATGGATTAAAGGAAACGAAGGTAATATGAATTTTATTTTTTTTTTATTTATAACATATATTAATGAAATAGTAGAAATAATAGAAAAATAAATATATATAAATATATATAAATATAATAATAATAAATTGTATTAAACTGTATTTTTAATACAGCAACAATGAGAAACATTTTGTTAATATTTTATGTTTTTTAAAAAAATTGTCAAATATTTTATTGGTTTTTTCACATTTCTTATCAGCAACAAATGTTATCCGTTTCCATTCAAAGCAGTAAAGATCATGAAATTTACAGTAACTTATGACAATGAAAATAAATGTTCCTTTAACATGTACATTTTGTTATTCAATTCGCATTTTTTGTTTCTTTTTTATTTATTTATTATTTAATTTTAATTTTATTATTTTTTATATTTTTTTATTTTATTTATTATTATTATATAATTTCTTTTATTATTATTTATTAATTAATAAATAAGAATAAATAATAATAAATAAGAGTAACTAATAAATACGAAGCACATGACAAATTTTTATCAATCATCATTAATAGTTTGGAATGAATTAATTTCGATATGACAATCTATGAAAAATTAATAAAGAAAATTAATAAGACTTGAAATCGAAACAAAATCTAAATATTTCTATTATTATTTTAGTTTGGACAAAATATTTTTATAAATAGATGTTTGTTATAAATATTTGGAAAAATATAATAAATACAATAAGAAGTGATAAAAAATTCTTCGATTCTGCTTAAATGAAATAATGAATTTTGCTTTAGAAATCAATATATAATATATCATACATAAAAATATATTTCATATGATAAAAAAAATTAGAAATGATTTGGAAAAAAAATATAATGAATTTATATATATAATGAATTTAATGAATTTATATATTATATATATATCTATATTCTATAATGTTAATTCTAATATTAAAAAAAATATTTTTTTAAGTATAAAAAAAAAATTATTATTGGGAAAAATCTCATAATCCTAAAATTTTACAACATATATTTACTTCATATATTTTTTGAAAAAATATAATAATTAAAAATTATTAAATAATTAAATACGGAGCTTAATTAATGTGGTACATCTGATAACTTGAAATTGTATATCTGTAGATATACTAAAATAGATAATTTGGAGAATGAAAAATAAATATTGTTTAAATATTTAAAAAAAAAAAAATGAAAAGTAATAACGAAAAATTAAGAATTTTAAATAATTTTAAATTTTATAGTAAAAATCTTATATAACATACCATCATATGTTATTAAAATAGTTGTTATACAATAGTTTAAAAGTAAATATATTTTTCAGTTATACGACTTAAATGTCAGAAAATATTCAGAATTAATTAAAAATTAAAATATAAATATAAATTTAATCTTTTTCATTAAAATATATATAATTTTAAATAAAACGATTTTAAAAAAAACTATTAATAGAAAAGATCAAATTTGATTTTACAAAAAAATTGGCAAAATCACTATCAAAATAATTGTCTACCATTTAATATAGTTAAGACTACTCAACAATATATTAAATTTTTATTTTAAATAAAATTTAAAACAAATTTCTATACATGTACGATTTTTTTGTATTTAGAAAAATTCATTTTTTTGCCATTATTACACAATAAATATAAATATGTATATAATCATATTTATTTTTTTTAAATTATCTCTAAATTTTTTTATCACATGAAACATATTTTTATGTTTTTTATACGATTTTGGTTTACTCGCGATAAATTAAGCACTTTTAACAATTAAAATATGTTTTCCAAATTATATAAATTTAGAAAAGATTTAAATGAAACCATTTTAATAAAAATATTTTTTATATTTTTAAAATGATTTATAAAATTATCAATAATATATAAATATATTAATATATATATATTAATAATATAAAAATATAATAAATTCTCAAAAAATATAAAAAACATTTACTGATGAACTATACAATATTTTATAATATATATTTATAATTTTATAATATAACATTAAATAATATTATATTGTTTTAAGATATTACATAATATTATACTTTAAATTTTAAGATATTATATAATATTATATTATAAAATATTATATAATAAATTATAAAAAAATTTAGATGATTTAAAGATTTAAACATATAGAAGATGTTAATAATATTTGTAAGATAGTCAACAGTTTTAAAAAATCGATTTTAAAGTTAAAAACAAACAAAATATATATAAAAATGTCAATTGAATCTCATTTATTAAATATATATTTATTATTAATAAACAACATTTATTATAAACAATTTAAATTCATATTAAATGAACGAGACAAAATATAGTATGATATAGGTTAATGGAGATAAAGAAATTTCATTCATTTGTTTTATTATATTTAATTAATATAATCTAAATAAATTTATCGATATTTTTATATAGCAATATTTTTCAATTTCTTAAAATCGTTAAAGTTATCTCACAAATATATTAACATTCTGTATTATTATAAATTGATTTATTTCTATCATAAAACCATATTACTTTTCTAGAAATTTTAATTTTGTATAATATAATTATATTTTTCACTATTTTAGGCGGTAATTATTATTATTCTTTTGGCGGATGTCACAGATACACAGCTCATCAAAGACTTGGAAAATCATTTATAAAAGCCAAATTAATACAATCTACTATAACGGATTTAAAAACTTATCTAGGAGGTTCTATGCCAAATTTAAAATAATCAATATATCTTTAAATTTTATATAAATAAATGTACGTAAAATAAAATACATCTATTTATTAATTTTTAATGCAATAAAATTTTATTTTCATATTAATCTTTAAAAGTCCTTTTATTTTTTTATATTGTAAGTAATATATATACATTATTTATTTATGCTCAGTTTAATTGGAACTGGATTTATATCTGAAAAAAATATGAATGATGCAAAAAAATATTTCAAACAAAAGTTGATTTACATAAATACATTAAATACATTATGCAGTATTAATATTTTTATAATTATATAGATTAATACATAAAACTTATATAAAAGTCAATTTTAAATGGAATTGTATTTTTATTTTATTAATTGATGCAATTATTTCTTATAATAAAGCATTTATTTATTAATATTAATATATTTGTTAGTATGTTGAATATATGAAATAATTTAAAAAATTGTAAAATTGAAATTTAATTAATAAAACTTATCATATGAAAGTCAAAAAAATATGCAAAATGATATTTTATTACTTTTTTTTGTCTTGTCTATAATAAATATTACAAATTTCAAATTAAAATATCTTCTAAACTAAAGATTTTTGACAAAAATAGCTTAATATTTTTTAAGAAATGATAAACTTCATTAATTAATATTGATTAATAAAAATTATATAGTTCCATTTTAAAAAATTAAAATTGATCTTCACATAACTCTCAATCTATAAAAAGCTATTAATATTTTAAACTATTAATATTACTATTAATATATTAAACTATTAATTTCTTTATATCAAACAATTTTTGTTTAAAACATATCTTAATATTATTCATATTTTTTTTAAATATTTAAGTTTGTTTAAACTATATATACTATGTATAAAATTTTAACATACATAAAATTTTCATTTTATATTATAATTGAATAAAATTTTAAATCTTAATATAAGCACTTTTAAATTAAAATTATTAAATTTTAATTTTAATAAAACTTGAATGAATAAGAATATTCTATATACTCTATTATAAAATCACATGTAAATCATATCTCTTGCAATATATATCCAAAAAATGAAAAATTCTGAATAATACAAAATAAGAAAACATATATTTTTAATTTATAAATATTTTCAGTCATTTCATATAAAATAAGATATTAATTTATATATTGTATGTTAATATTTATTATCATTAATTTATATATATATTTATATGCATTGAGTATGCCTGTCATGTAAAGTTTAAATAAGAATTTTAAATAAAATTTTTATCTGTATTAAAATATATGAAGAATATGAAGAAATAATTAATATCAAAGTATATTATAGCATTATTTGAGATAATATTAAAATTCTTATAAAGATTTTCAGTTTTTAATGAGACACTCCATTTTTTATTATTTATATTATATTTTGCTCAAATTAATTTCTAAATATAAAATGTTTTTAGTATTATTTGACGTACAAAATGAAATACAAAATAATGTGCAAAATAGTATTCAATCAAACTTTATGAATACAATTATTCAATTATTCATAAAAATAATTGTATTATATTTGTATATTTCATAAAAATATTCGGATATTAATATTATATATTATATTTAACTTTAACAATAAATCTTTGTTAATTATAAACACTTATTTAGCACATATCAAATCAAGAAATTTTTTATTTTTACTTATTACACTTTTGTATTTTTTTATATATTATACTCTTGCAATATTTCTTATAATATTATATATATCTAAAAAAATAAAAAATCCTAATATTGTACTGAGCAATACAAAATAAACCAAAAGAAACTCATTTTTAATTTACAAATATAATCAAATATATTTAAGTTATCATATATATATACAAATTAAATTAATAAATCTTTATAAAATACCTTTATGCAAATATCTTTATAAAATATCTTTAAACAATTAAACAATAAAGAAAAAAAATGATAAATTTGTTCAAAATAGGAATAAAATATATATAGCATATTATTAATAAAAATAAATTAAAAAATAATTTTCTATATTATTTCTATTATTTCTATATTTTCTATTATATTTTAGATTATTTAAGATTATGTGCTATAAAATTAAAAAAATATTGAAGTTAATTTTTAGAAAAAAATTTTTATTTTAATTATTTTTATAAATTTTTAATATATTAATATTTGAATATTTAAATATTTAATATTTGAATATTTTTGTGATAAAAAAATAAAAAATATAAATATAATACTTATAATTTTTAATATTATTTTACTATAAACTAAATTTATTAAATTAATTAAATAAATTTCTTATATTTATAATATTTATAATAAATATCTTTATAAGAAATAAATTTGAGTTTATTATTTCTATAATTTCTTTTCTTTAATTAACAAATCAATAAAGATTATTAATATTGTTAACAAATATGTCATAAATGTTTTTCTAAAAAAATAATTATAATTATTATAACATGGTATCATAAAATTAAAAATCTCAACAATGAAAATTTTTTCAAATTGTTACTTCAAAGATAATATTTGCTATAATCGATATTATTTGCTGATTGTTTGATTTTTTTGGGAAAAATTAAAAAAAATCATTCAAATCATTTTTAAATGATATTCATTTTTAAGAGCATTATAATATGATCAAACAACTTCATCATATTATATATTATAAATAACATAATATAATATAATATACTATTAATATATGATTTTGAAATTAATTTATACAAAATATATATATATATATTGATAGTATTTTGATATCAGTTATAAAAATATAATAAAAAAAATACGAAATACTTTTAAAAACAAAAAAGTGATCTTTATAGATTTTTTTCAGGTTATCTCAAGATTAAATAAATATTATAATATAATATATTCCTTAATATATTACAATTTTCATATCAATTATTTTTTTTTCTTTCATATTTTTCAAGATATTTAATTGTTATCATTTGAAACATATATATATATATATATTATAATATATAAAATATTAAGATATATATGAAAGATTATAAGATTTGATATAAATTTGATAATATTTGATATAGATTTTAAAAATATACTCAAATATTAAATGAAATTATTAAGAATAAAATGCTTCTCATTAATTAATAATCTTTTAAAAAATATATATAATTTATTTTTATATTATATTATAATTATGATTCGTTTTTATATTATATTACATTTTATATTTTTCTTTTTTTAAAAAAAATTTTTTTTTATATATATCACTATTTTAGATATCCATAAAAATATTTTCTATAATCGAGAAATATTATAATTCAAAAATTTTTAATAAATAAATATAAATTTTTAAATATACATAAAAATTATGACATGATAGAATTTTTGATTTGATTCAAATTTATACATACATATAATATGTATATACTATTATTTATTGTCTGTATGACCACCATGGATCACTATGGATTACTGAATAATATGAAGATGGCCGAATAATATTTTAATTTAAATCTAATTTAAATTCTTCAAAAATAGCGTTTTCGAAAGATATAAATAGCCAATTAATACAAAATTTGAAGGAAATGATAATCGATTTAATATGTATCATTATAATTCAGTTATAATTTTGATCGTCGAGAGTTTACATTTTATTTTCCAATAATCCTTTGCAATATTTAAATTCGATATGAATTAAACTTTAATTCAAAATTTAATCTTAATTCACATATTAACAAATCACATATATTTTTCAAAGATAAATTTACGGTTATTTAATTCAAAAAGATCAAAATTAAAGTAGTTTTATATATATATATATATATATATATATATATATATAGAAAAATTCAGAATTAAAAAAAATGTTGATTAAAAATTTATTTTTCAAATTATAAATTATGAAAAATTTAATTTTATTTTAGAAATATATAATAGTATATAAATATATAATATATAATAAATAAGTATATAATTAGTATTGCATAGAGATAAATATATTTTTATAAATAAAAAATTTTTTAATATTATTCTATTTTGTATTTAAAATGAAAATATTAATCTTGATTAAAAGATTTGACTAGATGTGATACTATATGTGATATGATATTGCCAATAAGTTAAAATTAAATCATTTATAACTTGAAAAATAACTTCATATCAACAATTTCAATTTTATATTAATTATTTTTATAATCATTTGATGCATAAAATCGACCTAATAATATCTCATATTTTCAAAAATATCCTATATATGATTCTTAAAATATAAAATATAAGAAATATATAAAATACATGAATTCTTTTTAAGTTTTAAGAATATGTATATTTACTGTTTTAGTAGATATGTAATATTATATATATGTATATATATATATATATATAATATATATATTATGTGTGTGTGTGTATATAATATTATATATGTATATATTTTTTATTGTTAAAAACACAAACTTCTTTTTTAAATACTATAATTATTATTCACTTCCATTTTTTTTCGAAGACATAAATTTTGTACTAGAATCTGTTTTTTTTAAATCTTTGAGCAGTTCAGTTTTTACTTCTTCTAAATCGAATTCAGAAATAAATTTCTGCTTTAAGATATAAGCAATTGACTTATTATAATTTTTACTATCTTTATTAACATATATATCTTTTAAATTTTTTTTATGAAACATTTTGTGATTAGTTTCTTTGATAAAATATGGTTTGTAATTTTTAATTACATTCGCTGTTACTTCATCATCTGGTTGATGTGTATGATTTTCAGTTTTATTAATATTTTTTAAATGATCAGGTATGATTGATTGTTGTAAATGTAATAATTGAGTATTAGTAACTTCACAATCAATTTGCATCATAGTTATATGTTTTGCAGGCGTTGAAAATGTTTCTAAAACAAATATTGAATGAATTTTTTTTATTTCATAATACCTATAATCTAAGCAAAAAATTATTACCATTCATAGAAAGTGTAGGAAGAACTAGTGACATTCTTGGTCTGCCTGAACTATTATTTGAAGCTGGTAAAAGCAAATGTTCTCCACTAAACCAAACTACATAAAAGGTATCATCTCTCCTTCCTAAGACTTCGAATAAAGAAGCATGTTCTTTTATTATTGGAGAAAATATTTCTACTGCATTTAATATTGATGAGTCAGTTGTCTTTCGAAATATTTCATGTTTATTTTCTTCTGATATGTTATGTTTTTGTTTAATTTTAGTTTTCATTGCATGAGAAAATGATAAAAATTTTCCTATAAATTTTGTATTCAATGTTGCTTTTTTTAATGTAGTCCAATTATATTGATAAGATTTTCCACCAATCCATCGTCTTAATTCATAATCTAAACGAATTGATTCACTTTGATTAATATGCATCAGACACATTGGTTGTGGAATTGATATATTTTTACGAAAATTATCTTCATCTTCTTCCTGAGTTTGATCTTTAGATGACCAAAGTAATGTTCTTCCATGTTTTGCATAATGTGTACTGATTGGAATGTCAGTAGGTAATATATCCAACTGATTATTTTGTAAAAATATATCTCTAAAAAATAATTTTTACTTTATATATTTTTCTCTTAACACTAGATTTAAATTTGATAGGTTTTCAATTTTATATTTAAAAATTCTGAATATGCAAATATTATTCTTTAAACATTATATATTGGTTTTTATAGTTAAATATATATATTTTTAATAATATAATATATATTTTTATTCGTTTTTTCTGGAATATTTATATTTTATTATTTCTAGATGTTGTATACCTATTTTTACGAAAATCCGTCAATTTGACGGATTTATTAATTATATAATTAATTTATATAATTTATATAAATCAATTATTGCGAAATAACAAAAATGAAATAATAATGAATAAGAAAAAACAACACCAAGTAAATGATGATTGTTTAACAATAAATATATAATCAAATAAGTTGTTTATAATTATGATATGATAATAAATAATTCCTTCAACGGTGAATTTTGCAGAGAAAAGAAGTGATTTTTGTAAATGAATCTGTCTTATTACTTTACAAAATAAATAAATTTACATGAGATTTACATAAATTTACATAATTTTAACAGTGTATTTTGTAAAAAAAAAAATGCTATTTGAAAGCAAAATTTATTTTTGTTTTAAGTGAAGATTTGAATTTTTCAAAATATTTTCAAAACCTTCAAAGAAATATATTTTTTTACATCTATATTAAAAAAAATCTTCAAAAGACATAGAATTAATAAAAAGGAATAATAAAAAGAATAATAAAAAAAATAAAAAGAATAATCAACATAAATGAAAACCAATCTGGATTGGATTCTGATATAAACGAATTATGCAAAAGCAAAGAAGAATTTGATAATATAAACGAAATTAAAGATTTTGATGACAGCTGGAATGAAAATTATCACAATATATATACCATAAAAGAAAAAGAATGTGTATTATTTTAAATATTAAAAGCGAAAGTGAAATAAAAGATAATGAAGAAAATACTGTGAAAGCAGGATCTCATAGATGGTTTTCATGTGTTTTATAATTATTTTTAGATTAGGCAGCCATTAATGCCTGGATTATTATATAAAGAGACCACTTGAATAAAATTCGAAAGAATTTTCTCTTTCAATTAGCTGAAAAATTGAGCAGTGATCATCACGACGAATAAAATGAATACAGATGAATACTTTGGGATCTAACTATTTGCATTAATCTAACAAGTATGCGGAAAATATACATTCAAGATAGAATACATATAAAAAATATATCGAAGACAATAATAAATAAAAATCTATAGATTTTAAATATATAATTTACAAAAAATTGCATTTTAATATACTCATAAAAAAGACGAATTTCAGTAAAAAGAGGTATATAGTCAATATCCATAAATTTAATGTTAAACTAAATTAATTTGTTCATATTATTCATTAATTATCTATATATTTATAATTCTTAATAATATTTTGATAAATAAATAAATAAGAAATTTATTATAAACTTACTTAAAACCATTAATATTTAAAGATACCATAAAGATCATTCCTAAGAGAATAGCAACATTCTTTTTATTAGCATTGAGATTTAGATTTTTAAGTTTATTATTAGTAGTTGTATGTTCCAATGATGAAAGTTTTTGTTTTAAAGTTGTATTTTCCTAATAATAAATATAATTTTTTACAAAATTAAACAATTTTATTAAATATTAAATATAATTTTTATTATATAATTTTTACCATTTTTAATTGTTTATTTTCTTGTTGTAACTCATGAATTCGTTTCTCTAATGAAGAGACATATTCTTTCTTTTTTTTTCGTGATAGACAAGCTGATTCTCTATTTTTTATCATTCTTTGCTGTCTTTTCAATGCTTTTATTTCACATTCCTGTCGTCCAGTAAAATTAACATCTTGTATTTCATTTTTTATAACAATTGGAGTATAATTTGAATTTTCTGTTTTAATTACTACCGGTCTAGATACAGCTGAATCTTTTTTTATAATTATAGAAGTGTGTCCAATTTCTTCATTGTTAAGAACCAAAGGTGTATCAATCATATTTATACCTTGATTTGTTTCTGATGTATATATGTTGTTTACACTATCCATAATTTTTACATGATTTTCTTGTGTTTCTGGTAATTGAATTTTATTTGTTTCCGTTTTTATCTGCATTGATGGAAATTGTACTGAAGTTCGTTTATTATTTGTATTAGTTGGTGTTATATGTGTCATATAAGGATATGATATATAATTTTGTTTAATTTTTTGAGTGAGTGCAACAAAATTTTGTGTATTAAAAAATATAGCATTTCGAGGCTGTGCTGGAAAATATGAAGTATATAAAAGAATAACATATGATTTAGCAAAATAAACATTACAAAAATAAAATTAATTAAAAAATTTTTTTAAAGGAAAGTTTTACCATCAGTAATAAGTTGAATATTATTTTTTGGTTGAACCCAAACATGTTTAGCAAAATTTTTTTCAGAAAGAATAAATTTTGTTTCTTTTGTATCTTGTGATTTAAGAGGCATAAGTTTTATTTGATTTGCAATAGTTACATTTGAAATTGATTGTGGTGATATAGGTGGGGATATATTTTGTGGAGGAGAAATGGGTGGTGTTTCTAGAATAGTCTACAACAAATTAATAGATATAATATATAGATATTATAAATTATTTCAATTCAATTAAATATTGATATTTTTACTATACCTTAAAATCACAAGGAGAAGCAATAGAATTTTTTTCAACTTGAGATTCTAATTTATTAAATTTATATTGATTTGGTGTAGGAGATAAAGATTGTCCATAAGAATTTGCAGATTCCAATTTAATTTCCATTTTTACATCATTAGCTATATGTAAATCTATAACCATAATTTATTAATTTATAGTTAAATATACTTTATAAATTTATAGTTAAACAAATAAAATCAAAAAAACCAATAAATAGTTTACAAATAAAATCAATAAAAAAATATTATACCTGAATTTTGTTGTGAAATAATATTTGATTCTTCAAAATTATTTGATGATTCTCCTATATATCTATCTTTTATAATTTGATTATCAACATTATTATTTATTTTTTGAGGTATTTCATCATCAAATAATACAGGAATACCTAATTCAGAACTTAAAGTTTGAAATAAATCATCTAAAAAAAAACAATCATAAAAAATAGTTTATAAAAATATCCAATAATATATAAACTGTAATATATAGATAAAAATATAATATAATATAGATGAAAATATATATATATAATATATAGAAAAAAAAATGATTAAAAAAAAATAAATTCAATATAATAAATTTATATTATTATTATTACAAATATTAATTTTTTCAAATATATAACATTATAAATTTCAAACATATAATTTTTGAATAAGTCAAATTTTTTTTAATTAATTAATAAGTTATAATAATAAAAATAAATTATTTAATCTAAAAATATATAAAATTTTTTTTCAAATGTAAACATTGTAATAATAAATGAAAAATATATTTCACTTAAATTACATATTACACTTAATTACATAAAAATAATTTTATTTGCAAGTGAAATGAGTCTTAATAAATTTGTTATTCAATATAAATAATTATTCAATAAAAATAATTTGATAATTAATAAGATTAAATAATATATATATATATAATTTTTATATTTTTTTGTTATTAAAGTTTTTTATAAATAACAAGTTTATTAATTAAATTTTATCGAACTATATGTAATTAATAATATATATATATACACATTCTATATTAAATTTATATTAGATTTGATATGTTTATTATTGCTATACTGCGATATTATACTAGTAATAGAAATATTATATAATATTATAATGTTATATATTATAATGTATATACAGTAAACATTTATATTGCAATAAACATTAATATTTTAAAATATTACGCACCCATAACCTCAAAATCTGAAAATGTTTGTTGAATCTCAGATTCTGTACTATCTTGATTTATCAACATTGTTTATAACTTTCTTTATTTAAACAAAAATATTAATAATCTATAAACCTACTATTAATTAAACATTAATATTTTTCTATCTTGAACAATATAAAATTGTTTTTACCGGTATCGAATTATATAAATAGTTTGCAATATATAATTGTAATGAATAATCGATCACTAAAACCACTAAAGTCAATTTCGATATAAAAATGATAGCATTGCTTTTAATTTGATAATAACAATAATGATATACATCAATACAATTCAGATTGTAATATGTTTATATATGAAAATTTGTAACATTGCTATTTAAAATTTGATGACATTTAAGATGATATCAATTATTAAGATGATATCAATGTCATTGAAATTATAAAGAATTTTATTTTATTTTATTATATATCTATTTCAATATAGCATGAATACAATTATTTAAATTGAGAATTAATTGAAAATTTATTTAATATTTTTAATATGAAATTTTAATAAAAAATCATTCATAAAATATTGCTTTTTATATTAATAATAATTAAGTGTTCATAATAAATAATAATAAGATAAGAAGTAATCTAGCAATAAAAATTACTTACAATAATTACTAAAGAATATAATTCTTCAAAATAAAATAAATATTATATATTTTATTAAAAATTCAATAAATTTAATTGTTATTATTTTATTGTATTATATGTTATTATAAATTTTCATTTCAAATTATTTTATAAAATTATAAATTTATGTTATATTAAATAGATTAAATTCAGTTTTATAAATAAATTTAAGAAAATTATTTGATTTGAAAATTTTTTTGTTTAAAAATTTAAAAAAAAATAAATCTGTTATTTAAAATTACAATAAAAAAACTTTTCATTGTCTTAAAGAATGTTTTCATCTGACAGTAAAATATGATTTATAAGATTTAATTACATATTTAGTATAATAAAAACATGACTTCATATATTATGATATAATAAACAATATAATTTATTATATTTAATAATATAATTAAAATATAAATAAATAATATTTAATAATATATAAAATTTAATTTTCATATGTTAAAAAATTATAATATTTAATGTTATGATCATAAAGTTATAATTTATTGTTGTATGAAAACATATTTTAAAGAAAAAGTAACTAGTTAAATAATGGTAAGTTAGTAATAGAATCATGCAATTTTAATGAGCAACTAATTTACTATCAATATGTATATCAATGTGCTCATATTCTATGGTTTTTTCTCTACTCTATATTAGTTATCTCTCTTTTTATATTTTTAAATTCATGGTGATTTCCAGTTATTACAATATTTGTTATAAGTAATTAATTACATTTCTATTTTAATTTAATCTGAAAAATATAATTATTTTTATATTATATGTAAAACAATTTTTCGTGGACAAATTATTTTTTATAGATCTGTAGATAATAATTTGATAATTTTAATATAATCTTAATATAGTCTAAATTTGATAATTTAGTTGGATCATTGTGATTCGAAAGTTTTGTATGTGTGCATTTTCATTTTTTGTTTTTGCTATATTTATATAAATTTTTTTATATTTGTATGTTATATTTATATATTCAATAGTTTTATTTTTGTTCAAAATAAATATGAAACAATAAAAATAATAAATAATAATTGTATATAATTATATATACATATAAGATGATGTGTTATGGAAAATTTATATATTTTACACGCTCGGAAACTTTATTGTGCACAAGGTAAAATAAATTAGATTCAAATATATATTATAATAAAAAAAAATTTTATACAATTATTTAAAAATAGTTAATGAATGAATCATTTGTCTTATAAATGGAAAATTTATGAGAAAATTTTTGTTGACAATTTTATCAATTTCTATTTTATATAATAATATAATTAATTTTAATTATAATTTTTGCGAATTTTTTTTTGTTATTAATATAAGGATAATGTTATTAATAAATGAATTTTTCATTGCTTTAGAAATTGTTTATTAAATTTCTCTCAAAATGCATCAAAAAATGTATTAAAGTATATAAAAGAAACAATTCTTCCATCAAAACCAAAGAAACCAATATCTCCTTTTCTTTTATATGTAAAAGATATTAGTTTCAAAATCAAAGAGGAAGAACCTGGTACAAAATATTCAGAAATATTAAAAAAAGCATCCAAAGGATGGGCAGAATTAAATCCTATTGAAAAGGAAAATTTTACAAAACAATACATAAAAAACTATGAAATATATACAAAGGAATTAAAAGAATATAATAATTCTCTTACTAATGAACAAAAGCAATTATGGGAAGAAAAAAAAAAAGAATATGAAAAATCTAATAAAGAAATTAATAATAAACAGGTATTATAATGAATAATGAATATATCAAATTATATATTAATATTTTTACTTCTTATTAATTAATCTAAACATTAATTACAGAAAAATAAAATACTTGGTAAACCAAAAAAACCACCAAATACATATTTGTTATATATATTATCTAAAAAAAATGAAAAAGATCCAAATATATCTTTCAAGGTTTGACAAAATAATTTCCAATTATATTTCAGATATTTTATTTATTAATGATTAATAAAAAGAATAACATACTGATTATTTTGTTACTTATTTAATAAATTTATTTTTTGTATTGGTTTTCATTAGGATTGGTTAAAATCAATGTCAATAAGTTGGAAAAAATTGTCAAATATGGAAAAGGAACCATATGTCATTAAAACTATGAAATTACTGTCCCAATACAAAGAAGATTTAGAGAAATGGGAAATGAAAATGATACATTCAGGTCATTCTGATGTTGTAAGACTTCAAACTTTAATGAAATATAATCTTCATAAAAATGAACATGGAAATAAATAAAATTAAAATATTTATTTGAGTAATTATTTTCATTTAAAAAATTAATAATATAAATTTTTTTATAATAAAAAATTAATTTATATACAATATTCATCGATTTAAAATATAATTATAGAAAAATACATTATATTTAAAAATATATTTACATTTAATAAAATATTTGTGATATTTTATATGAATTTATAAATTTATATGTTTTATTTATTAAATAAAATTAAATTTAATTTAATAAAATTAAATTTAAAATAAAGAAATTAAAAATAAAATAAAATTTATTTTATTTTATTTTATTTTATTTTATTGTAATCTATTTCTTAAATATTTATATCGAAGAGTTATATCATTTTAACTATAATATTCTTTTATCTGAATAGTTATTATGATTGGCAATTACTAATATGATGATATGTAAATTTTTTTCATATTTAATTTATATTAAATTTAACATATTAATTTATATTTAGGAAGTTATTTATTTAGATTAGAGAATATAATAAATCTCTACATGCTTGAAATCAGCAAGCAATTATTGAATATTCAAGTTGCAATGGAAATATTCATAATATTTTTTTAAATTATAATAATTTTTTCATTATTATTCATTTTTCTCCTAAATATCAATTTTCATAAATATCATTTTTCGTTTATTTTTCATTGATTCTTGACCTTTCATTCATCCACAAACAAATTATTTTTTTTAGAGAATATTAATATATTTATGAGATATGTTTTTACATTCTAGAAGCTAAAATAAATATAAAAGTTGCAATGCAAAATATCGATTGAAATTTGTTTATTAAGTTATTAGCATTTAAATGTTAGCAAAGATTAAAAAAAAATGAGAATTCTTTTGTGTCTTGCTTTATTTTAATACAAATTTATTTATAATAATATTAATAAAATTAATAAATAAATTTTATTCAATAAATTTTTATGCAATATTTTAATTTTTGTTTATTTCTAGAATCAATTTTGCAAAATTATCTTATAATTATCTTATTTTATAAAATCTATATTCTGTTTTAATTTATATTATTTTTCAAATAAATTCTTAAATTTCTTTCAAAATACATTAGTTATCCAATTGCAAGATTTTTTTTTCTTTCTTCTCTTAAATATGTAATTTATAAATATAAATGATTAACATAAATGATTACAATAATTTTAAAAATATGTAATATTAAACAAATATATAATTAGATAAATGTAATAAGAGGATAGAGTAAATTTTATTTTATCATTGAATTATATTCTATATTTTGTTTATTGTTATTATAATTATATACTATAAAAATTTAATTAAATATATGATGTACTTATATTTTAAAAAGATTTAAAGGAAATTGAAATAATTTGTTTATATATGTTCATATATAACTTACACAGTTAAAGTAATAGGAATATCTGTGTTATGTAGATAATAACAGAATCCATAATGTATTAATGTAAAACTAAAAATATATAAAGCTAAATCTCCAAGTATCATACGACTTATTGTTACTAATTTTTTTAATCTATAAGTTAATTCAGGGTTGATATTGCATAAAATCAAAGCAGTATATAGAAGATTATTTTCTTGCATTTCTCGTGTATTTTTATAATTATATAAACGTCCCAACATAATTGGAAAATATGGTATTGTAATTGTCTGTAATATTTCAATTAGAATTTAATATAATACATTGTAATAATTTTCATTTGGCAATATATATATATATATATATATATATATATATAATTACCTTTCCAAATAAATGATCCAATTGCAATATTAGTAATATGTTAACAATAACAGCTAATAATATATAATTTATACGATTTGTTAACAATAAAGGTGATGAATTTTTTGACCAATTAAAAGTATTGTCAATACCTTTAAGTATAATATTAGAATTATTAAATTTATCCAGAAAATAATTTCAAAATTTATATATATGTGTTACCTGATATTTCATTATTTACATGTAAAGATGAAATTTCTTTTTGTATATCTTTGACAATAATTTGAGCTAGAATAAAATAGTTTTAATAATTAAAAAATTAATGAATATAAATTGAATGATCAGTCTGTAATATCTATTTTATATACAAATAATTGTAATTAAAATAATATCTTGACAAAAAATAAATATATAATTTTTATTTCAATAAATTTATCAAAAATATTTTCATATTTTCAATAATTATAAAACAAAAAGTATGAAATTCGTCATTTTGATATTAATATTAATAAAATGGTTCTTTTAATAAATGAAAGTATTTTAATAATTTTATAATATATGGAATTGATAATTATTTTGATTAATATTTACCTTTTGATTTATTATCGTCTTTGCCAGTAATTTTTAATAAACGTTTTTCAGAATTTTCTAAAATTCGTCTTCTTCTAGCATTTCGTTTTGCATTGACATCTTCCATGTTATTTTTGTTATACTTTGTTTAATTAAATGTTAGAAACGAAAATTTATGCTATTACATTGAATTTATGCAAATTCAATAAATAAGAACAAACAAATTGAGAAAAGTTAATAGTAACCTTTGAAATCTACAAAATTTTTATGTTTGAATAATATATTTTAATTTGTATTATATTTGTGAAATTCGTTTCCATATCAATAATTGCTTCTAATTGCTTTTTTGCTATTAATTATTTAATTGAATATTTACAATAATACAGAAGATATTAAGTAGAGATTATTTATTAATTTAGAATTTCAATTAAATTATTAAACATTACTAAATATCATAATTTTTACATAAAATCGAAAATCATTATCTGCATATCATAAATAATAAGTATTGTATATATTATATATAATATTATTATTATATAATAATATAAATTTTATATAAAAAATAAAAAAAATAATAAAATATAATTATTAATAAAATTAAATTTTAATACTTAATTTAATTTTATGATATCGAATTAGATATAAATAAAGAAGATTATATCAAATAACTGAAGTTTTTTACGCAATTTTTTAATAATTTAATATTTAAATATAAATAATAATATATAATATAAAATGTTTAATTTAAATATAAATTAAGCTATGTATCGCATAAAATTTTGAATGATATAATGAAAACGCGGCATACATTTTTAAGCAAGTATGTACTTTTACTTACACTTACGTTTTTAATGAAATCTGGTTAGATTTAGCGGTTTTGGCGGGTTAAGTATACTATTAGTATTCAATTTTCATTAAAATATAACAATGGGAGATAAAGATGGTGGTAAGAATAATATTAATTACTTTATTACGTTTTCTAATTATTTCTGTAATTATAATTGTTTATTGTTTTAAAGAATATTTTTGTATTATGATACGATAAAGTTTTTTAAAATAAATTTCTAAGAAATAAAATGTATTTAAAATATCGTTTAATTTGTCAATATTTAGTTTCTGTCTATGTATAGTATAAAATATTTTTATATTATAATCTATAATAGAATTATACTGATAGGTTATATTATATCACAAAAAGAATATGATTTTCATTAGTTTCATTAATTAAAATATTGATTTTTTTATTTTTTATATAGTGCTTTTTTTTATAAATGTATTGATTGAATTACTGATTGATTTATAATCAGTAATTTTTATATCAAACTATAATAAAAGATATTTGAATTAGATAATTTTTTTATTTCGAATATTTTTTTTGTACATCGCATGAAAATTTTTTAACTATTTATTTTAAATATTTGTAATATTTATCTGAATCTTAATGTTTCTTAAAAAGTTTATTAATCTTATTGAATAAATTATTTTATTATAGAAACTTTTGATGATGCTGTAGAAGAAAGAGTTATTAATGAAGAATATAAAATATGGAAAAAAAATACTCCATTTTTATATGATCTTGTAATGACACATGCTTTAGAATGGCCATCTTTAACTGCCCAATGGTTACCAGATGTAACTAGACCAGAAGGAAAAGATTATTCAGTACATCGTCTTATTTTGGGAACTCATACTTCAGATGAACAAAATCATTTGCTTATAGCTAGTGTACAATTACCAAATGAAGATGCTCAATTTGATGCATCTCATTATGATAATGAAAAAGGAGAATTTGGAGGATTTGGTTCTGTTAGTGGAAAAATAGAAATTGAAATAAAAATAAATCATGAAGGAGAAGTAAATAGAGCACGGTATATGCCACAAAATCCATGTGTAATTGCAACTAAAACACCATCCAGTGATGTTCTTGTATTTGATTATACAAAACATCCAAGTAAACCAGATCCTAATGGTGAATGTCAACCTGATCTAAGGTAAATATATTTAAATATGTTTATCAGAAGATAGAATTGATATATAATAGTGATATTAATATTTCTATACTAGATTAAGGGGACATCAAAAGGAAGGTTATGGTTTGTCATGGAATCCAAATTTAAATGGATATTTACTCAGTGCATCTGATGATCATACAATTTGCTTATGGGATATTAATGCACCTCCTAAAGAAAATCGTGTTATAGATGCAAAAACAATTTTTACTGGACATACTGCTGTTGTTGAAGATGTAGCATGGCATCTGTTGCATGAATCTTTATTTGGATCTGTGGCAGATGATCAAAAATTAATGATTTGGGACACAAGGTAATTAAATATTTATATCAATGATTAATAAAAATAAATATTATTATAATGAAGTTCCAATTATTGATTGGAAATTCTAAATATATTTTTGTATTTCTGTAGATGTAATAATACCAGTAAACCAAGTCATACAGTTGATGCTCATACTGCTGAAGTCAATTGCTTAAGTTTTAATCCATATTCAGAATTTATTCTTGCAACTGGCAGTGCTGATAAAACAGTAGCACTTTGGGATTTGAGGAATCTTAAATTGAAATTACATTCTTTTGAATCTCATAAAGATGAAATTTTTCAAGTTCAATGGTCTCCACATAATGAGACAATATTAGCTAGCAGTGGAACAGATAGACGTTTGCACGTATGGGATCTCAGTAAAATTGGCGAGGAACAATCCAGTGAAGATGCTGAAGATGGACCACCTGAATTACTGGTATATAATAACATAGTTATATTTTTGACAAATAATGTCGTTCAAATTTGTTGAAAAAAGTATTTTATTTAATTATATTTGTTATAGTTTATTCATGGTGGTCATACTGCCAAAATCAGTGATTTTTCATGGAATCCTAATGAACCATGGGTTATATGTTCTGTATCAGAGGACAATATAATGCAAGTATGGCAAATGGCGGAAAATATTTATAATGATGAAGAACCGGATACACCAGCGAGTGAATTAGAAGCTGGTGCATCATAAAATGTATAACAAAATAACCGATTAAATTATTTCATACTGAAATTTTCTAACGTATACACATATATACTTGTGTTTACATAAAATCAATCCCATTTAGGATTTAAAAGAAATCGGTATTTTAATTAAACTGAATTTATACATTTAAACGAAAAAGATCATCAAGAAGCAATAATATCTATTTTTATTATCAATCTTATGTCTGCTTATATACATACATGTATATTAATTTCATATATATTTCCATAATAAGTGTTGCATATAAATATTCGATATTTTATAGAAATAATTGATACTTCATTGATTCTAATATGATATATACATTATGTATAAATTTATACAAAAAATTTTTTTCTATAGATTCTGTAATGTGTTGTAAATTTTTATGTTTATATATAAAATTTTGTGTATTATGCAATAGAAGTGTAAAATGATTTTCAACTGAAAAAAAAGTAGTTTTTTTTTCAATTTAAACCATTAAAACATATTTTAGTTTTGAAAAATAAAAATATTAAAGTATTATTATGAATTAATAGAAACACATTTATATTAAATGAAACAAATTAAAATATTATTATAAAACATTTTATCAATTTTTTTTTAAATTAAGTTCAATCATTTTTGACATATTTAATAACATCGCGACGATTCTTTTTTTAATTTATTTTTATTTTATATGTTAATTCGTTAAGAATAAATATAATCCAATAGAAATTACGTAAAAAAATTTCAAGACGAAAAAGATTGAATTTATGGTTCTTATATATATTTATGATAAAATAATATTTTATCAATTTTCTACTTTTTCTCGCAGACATAGGTATTTTAACTGTCTTTTAATATTTTAATTAATAAAAAATATTACATTTGTAACATTTGTGTCTTTTTTTTCAGTTTTTTATCTTTTTTTATCTTTTATATATATATTTTTTTGCGTCTTTCTTTTTCATTTATTATTTATTTTTATATATTATTTTTATATATTATATTAAATTTTAAATTGAATAATTACTAGAATAGAGATTAGAACAATTTTTGTAAAGAAATATAATAATAGCAACAAAATAAATATTTTTATAATTATACAGTTGTATTTGAAAGTTCGTTGTAGATTTCGTCAAGTAAAGAATTTTTACAAATGGAATATCGTCTATGTAAAGACGTCATATCAATGTTGATACTATCGAAATGTATAATTCTGTAATATGAAAAAAATAAATTAAATTAGTTTCAGAATTTTACATTAATTAATCAGATGCTTCGTGTCATTACCAAAATCTGCGTGTCAAATAGACGTCGCTTATAGAACGCGATCTTTGCCTGTTTGTGCATGCAAAATGAATTTTTAGCAAAATATGGAAAAAGACACGAAAAAATAATTTAAATGTTCTATTATACATCAAATTACCTCTTATTAGCATTTTGTCGTTTAATATTGTCGAGAAAGTTTACAATGGGCGGCGTTAAGATTGGACGAAATAACTATAAAGAAAATTAACATTGTAATTTAAAATAGAAAAATATTAAGAATTCACACATACCGTAACGGGAGCACTTCGCATTTCACGAAGATCAATATTTCTGAATAAATCATGAACAAGAATTTCCTCGATAATCTTATGACGATTAGATAATTCATCAAATATGAATTTGAATAACTCGATGACCTGCATACGTAAACATTTTAATCAATAATTTTGGTTAAATAAAAATTGATATTTTAATGTATTTTGTTAAGATTATCTAGTCTAACTTTTTATTAGATGTTTAATTGTTTATATGCATTATTGTTATAAAAAATATTAGTAATCAAATATTATTAATACTAATTAAATCACTAATAGTATTTCTTAAGTTTATTAAATATATATAAATTGAACAATAATCTAATATTATTAATAATAAAGTAAGTAAGCAAAAGAAAAAAGATAGAGAGAAAATAAAGAATAAAGAATAAAAAATAAAGAATAGATAGAAAAGAAGGAAAAAGAATATGATTTATACTTGAGGATACATTTCAACATCTGATAGATGAATAGAATTTGGCTTAAATGATGGTAATTCATAACCAGCGCACATCTCAAATAGCATATGACCTGGAATACAATATTCAAATATTTAAATATTCAATAACAAATGACAAATATTCAAATTAATATATTTAAACTATAATCGAAATTGATCTTACCAAAACATGTCATGTCAATTGAAATAGTTTGTCGTATTCGAGAAATAATTAATGGATATATTCGACTGGTAAAACCAAGAAGCGTATTTTCAAGGCCAGCGAGACGTGCGACACCATTTTGAATGAGCACATTTCCTGAATGCAAATGGATTACAGTCGGAAATCCTTTTTCTTTTAAAAAAATTAATGCTTCCAGTATTTGACGTCCCATTTGTTGAACTTGAGGTAAAGGAAGTCCTTTACCACGAGAACTATATTTTTGATTCCAATCTTCATTCCAACCTGTTCTTTCGATCTATAAATCATTTCAATATAAAAATATAATATTCAAGCACTTTATTTATTTTCTCAATTTGTTTATTATTCAATTTATCATGATTACTTACCCCATATATCAAATCTTTCAGACTACCTTGACTTATTGGTTGAACTACAATTACATAATTTTTATTATCATATTCAAGAAAATCGATATCAAATATAGGGCATATGTACGGATGTTGTAGGGCTAAGAATAAATCATTCAAAACATTTTTTGTCATTGGAGTTATATTCAATGAACAGTTTTTAGTCAATGGAGCTAACGTAATCAATCGATCGGTTTTTAAAAAAGTATCTCTGACTATGAACCAATGTTTGTCCATTCTAGAACCTATAAATTGAAATAAATTATTAAATAACAATTCCTTTGTTTTAAAGATAATAATAATGTTTTTATATTATATTGTTATATTAATGTATTTAAAATTTATATAAAATATTCGAATGATGTGATACAAAATTAAAATATTTCTAAAAATTAAAATAATCAAAAAGTTAATATGCAAAAGTACTAAACTATTGTCTAAATTTTTAAAGATCAAAGCTTCATCTTTTTAAAGTAAACAATTTAATCATAAAGAATTTAGCATTATTAGATAAAACAAAATGAAATAGAGTTTTAATTAAATTGAAATTTAATTAAATTTAAAAATTAAATTGTTTATAAAAAAATGAGTTTTAACAAATATTTTTACATATCAATTTTCTAATTTTAATTTTTAAAATTATTCTTTAAATTTTCTATTTACATTTTTTAAACATCTCATACATAATTAATAAATGTAGAAAATCGAATTTACCGAGATTATTTAGCTGTTTAATGAAATTATAACGTGATGTTTTACAAACATAAGTTTGACAAATTGATAAGGCACGATCCCTGGACCTCTTCTCCATTTCCATACATTCACCAACAACTTCACAAATAGATGATCCGTGACCCAATTCTGTATAATTATGCTTTCCATTCCTATTTTCAAACATAATAAATTCATTTAATTTCAATGTAATTTTCTGTTTATTTTACGGAATATATTATAATATATTCCGTAAAATAATTATGGAATAAATTATAAATAATGAATTAAATGAAATGAAATATTATTTTTTTTATGTTAATGAAAACATTATTTTCATTAATTGATAGATTGTTTTTGTTAGAATTTTAATTAATTGTATTTAACCATTTTTTTTATACAAAATAAATAGAATTAACAATACTAAGATTATGATACTTAATTAAAAAAAAAAAAAAAAAGTAAAAAAGAAAAAGAATTTAAATGGTATTACCAATCAACAATATTGTTTTCAGCTTTGTTTGAAAAATTATAATTGCGCTTATGAATTATTTCTTGCGTTGATGAACGATTCCTCAAATGATAGCAATAACAAACTAAATGCACACACCAACGATTACAAATTGTATTAGTCGCATTAGCATTTTTAGCGAGCAACCATCGTTCTCTACGAATACAAAGATTTGATCTTATAAGATAATAATTATTAATATATAATTATGTTGATATTTCAAGAATAAATTAATTAATTCATTCTTTCTATTTTTAATTCATCTTTTTTTTATATTTTTCATGTATTTATTTATTGTTTTTTTTCATTTTAACTTCTCTTATTTATTTCATTTTTAAATTATTTCTGAATTTTAAAAAATCTAGAAAAATAAAAAAAAATGTCACCTGCGTTGTTGTACAATTGGTATTCGTTTTTTTGAAGATTGCAAATTCTTTAAATAGTCGTGATGACGATCAATTATATATCGTGAATTGTGATCATTTATTTCTGTTGTCATTGAAGAAAAGTTTAAAATTTCACTTTTGTTATGTTTGTCGCTCGAAATATGATTGACTATTGATCTATTGACTATTATATCAAGTGTTTATATATTTATGTATCATACATGTATTATGATCAAAAATAATCAGTTTATATACAAGTATCAGAAATATTTAATCAATAGATATCTATTGATAAGAATAACATCGAAATTCATCAATATACATTTTTAATAATTATAAAGTTCTAATATTGAAATAAATTTTAATATTAATAGTAATAATTTGAAAAATATAATTAGAAAAAGTGGCTGACCGATAAATTTGGATAAGCAGAAAAGAAACAAACTTCAAGTAAAATTTTAATTTAAATATTTATTAGTTTCTAAAACATTAATGAAAATTTTTCAATACTATATATTAAATTCGCGATTATTATATAATCATTTTTGTTAAAAATTGTTATTGATATCTAATCATAAATTGCAAAAATAAAATATAAAATAATTCTTGAGCTATCGAAATTACAATGAATATTAACATTATTCTTCGTTTATCATTGTAATTTTGATGATTTTTGTAATTTAAATTGTTTAAAAATTATTTTATTTTATTTTAATATTTTGCAGATCTAATAGATTGTTTCTATTTAAAATATGTGTTCAAAATACTAGCAATCGATATATGTTAATATTATGTTAATGTCAAATATTTTTATCTGTAAATTAGTTTTTTTGTACTCTCACTTGTACTTGATATCGTATTATTATTTAATAAATCAAATATGTTTAATTTTTGAAGAACTAACTCAGATTTTATCTTAACAAAATGATTGTACATGGGATATTCCATTCCATATATATATATATATATATATATATATATATATATAGCTGATTATAAGTAGATATTCAATAATTGATGATGATAAACAATTATTATTTAATAACATTTGGATAGAATTCAATATATTAGTAATATATTCATATATTCATATATACGACATTTATATACATTCATGTCCCTGATTAAAAAATTAGAAAAAACGCTATTGTATACATTTCTTAGCCAAACGTGTTAAAATTTTGAGTTATAATGAAAAGAAAAAGAATCTTAAATATAAAATTTTAGTTTCGAATATTAATAAATCAAATATTAATATTAATTAATTGTATATTATCAGTTTTCGAGATATTAATAAAAAATTTTTGGTACAATATATTTAATTCTGTTTATATATATATGCATAAGCAATATATGTATCAGCATAATGCGTTTATTATTTCTATAAACACATCGCAACAAGCGATATTCGAAATATTTAACAGATAGGACAGTTAGACAGATAGACAGATTTATTAGAATTTATTAAAATGAAAATTTTTTATAGATTATAATTACAATAATAGATCAAGAATAATTGTAATATTCATTGTAACTTCAGTTATTATAATTTCGGTCGCGTAAAGATTTTATATTTTATTTTTATATTCCCTAGAATTTTATGAAAACTCGATATTAGATTTGAGACTAGATTTTAAATCTATTCATAAAATAGGTTTTTAATCAGTTTGGATGTCACATGCTGCAATATTTATAAAAATAATAGATATTGAGTGATAATAATTATTGATAGTGATCGCAAGTTAATGCGATGCGTTAGACGAGTTAATGCGATGCGTTAGTTATTGTTAGACATTGACACATAGACAGAATTCGATGTTATATCAAAAATTTTTTCTCCCATCTCTCAAAATTTTAGTTTATTTGGAAGGAATACATATTGCATTTATCCAAAATTAAAATCATTTATAATTTTTAACATTTGATAACTATTTGAAATAAAAAAATTTCTTATCAATTTTGATGATTTTTAAATATATTAGAAATTATCATTTTGAATTTTTTAATATACATCTAATCATTGGCCTTAGTTTTTGAAATATTTATAAAAAAGATTGTTACTATTATATAAAATTTTCCCTATAAGCATATATTTGTTGCGTGACATATGAATTATTTATACTTGTTTTTATAAATACATCGCAACAAATGGCATTCAAAATATATATCATGGATTTAATATTTTCTCATAGATTAATTTATATACATATATAATATATGTATAATAATATATATATATATATATATATATATATATATATAAAATATAATAATTCTCATAGATGGATTTAAAATATTTTAAATCTAAATCTTTAGGCAGATTCTAAGAAAAATAAAAATCTAATATATTATGCAAATATAATATAAAACAATCTTTAGACAACCGAAATTGCAATACCAGAATAATATAATGATAACAATATCAGTGTTATATTTGATATTTATAATTTTTGTAAAGATTATCATTTGATAAAATATTAATTACTATATTAATTACTTATACAATTAAAAAAAATTATAAATAAAAAAATTAATAATTTTTTTTAAATTTTACAATATAAAATTTTAATTAACAGTTTAAATAATGCGATGATATAAAAAAAAATAAATATATATATTTTTTTTAATAAATACAGTTTTTTGTGTTGAATTTCCAAAAGTAAAAAAATTTATATTATATATTTTTTTCTATTATTAAACATTGGATGAACATATCAGATGAGAATAGAAACAAAAAAGAAACAAATATATATATAACTATTTTATAAGATTTTTTTATTTTTAATATAATTGTCAAACTTCTTTATTTTCTTCTATCAGATAATAACGATTTTATTATATCAGATAATAACTAGATTTAATAAAACGTAAGTGAATAGTGAAAATATACAATATATGTATAAATATATAATATAATGTATAAGTAACAACAAGTGAATAATATTATGAAGTACTTTTCATGAAACGAAATTTTTCAGAAAAATATTGTAAACATAAAAACTTATTACATTATTTACATATAATTGTAATAGTGTATAACTGTATGATTGCTATATATAAAATGAGACGATTATACGAAATCTTGTTGTGAAAAAGCGAATTTTATAGATTTTCAAAATAAATTAATTTTTTATTAATATATATTTTTATTAACATTTTTTATATCATGTGTAAGTAGCAAATACATTGTAATATCTTAGTGACAAAAGTTGATTATGAATGAGAAACTGTAATTTAATAATATTATTTCGTGCATGTAGATTATAATTATATAATACAACAAAATCGGAAAATTTCTATACATTATTAAATTTTTTTATATTCTTTCCAAAAATCATATATATCAGGGATATCATTTCTATGGTATTGTAAATATTTCTACATGTTGATTAAATGATATATTATTTTGTAATATAGATAGACAATGACCAATTCAAGAGTCCAATAACAAAAACATTTTGAGATCCTGCATTCGATAAATAAACATTTGTTAATTATTGATTAAATAATTCATTAATTTTCCAAATAGAGATCGATACATAAACGTTAACATAATCAAAATAAATATTATTCTATATATGGATAAAAATCAGTATTTTAGAACAAAAAATAAGAACAAAGAAATTTGCAGGAAGCTAATATTACTGGAAATATAGTGTAACTATGCATAGAAGCGGTTATTATATTATGTATATTATGTATGATAATTGTATTATTGCTATAATTATTTATCTTTTCAATAATATATGATATATAAAAAATAATACATAAAAGAGATAAAATAGTTATAAAATGGACATACCTAACATCAGAATCTTTATAACTTCGAGCAGCAGATACACGATTAAATAATATTTTGGCTAGATTGTCAATTTTATTGGTCAATTGATAACTCTTTTCTTCGTCACTATCTTCGTCTTCGATGCTTGCGCTTCTTCTACGCCTAAGAGTACTTCGAGCAGAGATTATAGCTTCAGAATCGAGTTCAATGGCACTTTGAGTTCTTCGATTGATAGCACGACGTTTTCGACGCGTTTTCGGACGTTCCTGCCAAAATCTATCATGTCCTGTGACATCTGATTCTTTATGATCATCATCTCTTTTATTTAAATTCTGATATAAATTGAACATTTTGTTGAATTCTATGTATTTATATTTTTAAATGAATAACATGAATTATGTGTTACTTTAAATAATTTTTAATTTCTCTTTCTTTCTTTTTTAGTAATAATTTAGTAATAATATTATTGCATTGTTTTTTTTTATCACAAAAGCATTGAATATATTTATAGCATATTTATGTACACAAAATAATCCACTAAATGTTATTTTATATGTAATAATGTATATTAAAAAATCGTATTTCTGTGTGACAATATATATAACATTCGAAACAATCTTTTTAGTTATTTGCGCATAAAAAAATTTAAATGTCATGAAGTAAAAAAAAATTGACTTCCTATGAAACTTTTTTGTTTTTGTGTATGAATAATTAGCGAACGATCATATTCGCAATTTCTCCACATCTTATTGATTATGTAAGTAATGTTATAATAAATATAGTTATATAGTATAATTTGATTATTATTTTTTTGCTGTTTTATAATTTCATTAAGCATTTACAGTTTAATAGATATTAATAGATATTGACAATTTTACCACTTTTATATTTGGCAATTAACTATTTCATTATTGTGGAATTTATTTCTTGATTAACTTAAAAAATGAAAACATATTTGTATTTCTATTTGGTATATATTGTGTACGTATATGTATATATATATATATATGTATGTATATATATATGTATGTATATATATATGTATGTATATTTATAATTCATATATGTTTAATGATTGCAAAATCACTGATAAAAATTAGGTTAATTAAGAATAATTTGTATGAAAATATGAAGTAAATGATTCATAAAAATAAACAAAACAATAATACGATAATACGTGATAATATAAACCGAATATACCGCACTATCACCTACTAAGAAAGACGATCGAATACTGAATACCGAGTATATTATAAAGCCTCGTGCTAGTTTAGATCCCCCAGTTTGACATAGATTCGCTCGCCCAGCTGATTTTTACTTCGATTGTAACTGCGCGTTTGCATTTCTACACTAATAGATAAATTGTAAATTAAATCATTTTTTATTTTTTAATATTTAAATAATGTAATTATTGCAATTTATCATTTATTAATAATTTATATTATCTTAAAACATTTAGTATCATGATATTGTTACAATTATTAAATTATGATTATTACGATAGGATTTTTTTATATTTTTTTCTTTATTATTATTAAAATACCAAGATAATATGATGAAGCATAATATTTACAATGAAACTTGAAAAGAGGGAGAAACTTCTTTATCTATAAAATATATAAAAAAAAGTTTATAAAAATGATTCAAAGTTTTATATTCTTCTATTTTGTTTTTATATACACTTTTAATTTACAAGCATTTCTCATAGTATTATTATGACATAATAATAAAGTTAGAAATGTAAATATGAATCCGATTAAATTTAATTAAAAGTAGGCACTTTTAGATCTCTTTTGATTCTTCTACTGACTTAAAGACTATATATATATATATATATATATATATATATATATATATATGCGTGAGTTTTAAACATCGCAGTTTTATGGCTGCTCTCAGGGACATTTAAAAAAATAATTGTTAATTATTGTTTGATTATTCAAAAAATAATTGCTTGATAAAACCAAAAAAAATTTAATTTTGTCAATTCTATTTAAAAATATTTCAGTTTTAGAAATTAATAATAATATTATTATTTTATAATATTATTATTTATTATTAATAAATATTAATAATATTTATAAATTAATAAGTATAATAATAAATAAATATACTTATAATAACAAATCAATTCAGAATATCAGGATAATATTAAAAATTACACTAAATTATTAATAAACAAAATTGATATTATTTTTATAATTTTATAATTTTTATAATAAATAGATTTTATTATTATTTTTCATTAAAAAAATTTTTAATAATAAATACTAATAAATCAATTTAGAATATCAGGATAATATATTAATAATAAACATAAAATTGGTATTATTTTAAATTTTTACAATAAATATATTATTTTACTTTAAATTTTTCATTAAAAGAAATTTTTAATATATTATATTTGCAGTTATTATATGAAAATTAATATAAGCATTAATAGATAATATCAATAAATAATTAACAAAAAATGATTGTCTCAATGTTTGAATTTTAATATTCCAGTATACTTCTCTAGCATCTAGATTTATTAAAAATGATTTTTAGTAACAAAATATTATTATATAAAAAAATATTTAAAAAGTTGATAATGTATTTTAATTTATAATGTAATTTAAAAAAATGAAAAAAAAATTAATTGCAAAGAATAATTAATAGCTGAATAAATAAATAACTTTTTTTATTATTATTATTTAGTTTAATTTAATTAATAATAGTAGATTTACTTTATAATTTATATAACTTATATCAAATGAAATTAAAGAAAATATAGAAAAGAAAAATGGAGTAATATTTTTTAAAATCAAATTCAAGAGAATATGAATAAAAAAAAAAAGAGAAAAAAAAATTTAAACTTCTTTTAAAAAGAAGTTTATCTTCTTTTAAATAATATAAAATGAAAATTGAAATGAACAAATTTCATCTGAATAAATTCATCTAATATCAACATATTATCATATATTCACATAATAATTGTTAATTTTTCTATATTTACTTAGAAAATAATTTTTGTATTTTTTTATTTATTTTTAAATTAAAAAGTAATTAATTAAGTTATTGAAGCAAATTAAGTATTGATGTATAAATAAATAAACAACATAAATAATAATTATGTTTCCCATTTATAAATATTTTTTATTATCTACTTATTTATATGAAAAAATATAATATTATAATAATTATATTCTTAATATTATTAATATTATTATTAGTTATATTATATATTATATTAAATATTACTATATTTTTTTTATTTATATCTTATTGGTAGTTACCACATTGTCATAATCATAATTTCTAAAATACAAATAATTTTTTAAAATAATTTAAATGAAATATTTATGAAAATTGTATAGTTGTATAATATTATATTAAATTAATAAAAATATTTCTTTATGCATATGATTTAATAATAATTAATAATATCAATTTCAAATTATTGAAACATAATCAATTATCAAAATATTATTACAAAAGGAATTCATTATTATTTTTATATTTAGAAAGAAGGAAATTTATATTTTAATTTTTGTTTATTGCATTCATAATAATAAATACATATTAATGAGATTTGTTTAACTTTTCTCGTGCAAGTAAAATTTTAAATTGTAATGGCCAACTGTTTAATGGACGTCTATTGTATATCTATTATAGAATCATACTTATTTTATTATTAAAAAGATTACATATGTTTAAAATTAACTTAAATTTTAAAATTACCTCTGATACAAAATTTAAAGCCTCACGTCGAGAAAATTCATATTCAGCACGGGGACCCCATTTAAATTCTATTTTAATTGAATCATTTTGTTCCAGTATAGTTTTATCAAGATATTTTTGTGCAACAAAGAGCTATATAACAAATTTTAATTCAATATTAATTTTATATTTGATTTATTTAAATAATTTTCTTATATTTTTTTCTTTTTACCTCATTTATTAAGTACTTAACATTACCAAAGTAAGGATGATAATGATTGTCTAAACAGGAAATATCCAAATTAGTAAGAAAATCCCATAATGATTCTGAAATAATTTTACATTACATTGAAGATAAGATCATTTTTAAATAATTCTATATATTTCATTGTTATATACAGCATTATTACCTTCAGTACAGGATTCTTCTTGCATAAAGATATGAGTGAGTACTATAAATAATAATACTTGTTGGCTACTTTCTGTTGCACATGGATAAATATGTGGTAATTCATTTTTTATTTCGTTTACTAGCATATATTTATTACCTTCAAGTTCTATCAATTGATATCCAAAAATCTATGAACATATAAGCATATGCACGATATTAATTAAAATATTAAATAAATTTTAATTTTGTTTATACCTTTGACAAAAGATCTTTTGCTTTTTTCATTATTCTAGAAAAATGTTTTCCTTGATTGTCAAAAACATTTTTAATTATACGAGTTTTATTGACAATTTGTTTTTCTCTATCTAATGCAAAAAAGTATCGTATCAGATTATTAATAAAGCGATTATCTTCTTCAAAAATCATAGAATCAGTTGAAAAGTTTTGCGATTTTTCATTAATATATGATATATTTGTACTTGTACTTGGAATAGGTTGAGAGAGAGTGGTAACATTATTCTTTTTTTTAACGATTGATTGTGATAAGTTCTTTTGTTGATTTTTTCCACGATTTCGTGGTAAACCTTAAAAAAAATATTTATAAATTTTATGTACTTTATATATTATATATGATAAATTATATATTTCTTACCCATGAAGTATGATAAAGAAGTGTTATAGAATTATTTTTATTTTTTACAAATAGAATTCAGAATATGTATAAAATGTTTCACGTTGCCATTCAAAATTTTATTACAATTTTGTATTGTAATGACATCTACCAATCGTTAAGAATGATATAAACTTTTTTTTTGTGTCAGGAATTTGAAGAATATAACCACAAACGAAGTATAAAATAGATTTTTTATTGAATAAGACTTTCTGTCCTACGTTCTAAACATATACATGAAAACATATACGTTCTAAAATATTATGTAAAAATATCTAAAAATCATAAAAGTCATATTTATTTTTTAAAATTTAAAACAATAAATACAGAAATTTTAAATTCGAAATATCAAAATTGCTAACTAATTATCGACTAAATTAATTAATAAATAAAACAAATAAAAATATAATCATACATATAATTTTTATCATATATGTAATTCTTATACATAGGATGTTTCAAAAATATGAAAACATTAATTAGAAAATTAATTAGAAAAATAACATTTTCTTTTGCAAAAACTTGTTATCGTTTTATCAAGGAGTTATTAACAAAAAGCATTGACCAATCATGGAATGCAGCTTAATCAAACCGCTAGATGATAGCGTGTTACCGATCGAGTACAATTATAATATATGTAATATATATTATAATAAATTCAAGCATACATAAAAAAAATGTGTTAAATATAAATATAACAAATATTTTTTTATAAATAAAAAATTATATTACAACAATGAATAAACTATAATATTCAATATACTTCATTGTAATTCAATATATTCAATATACAATAAACTATGTATTTTGTGATTGGAATATTTTGGGATATTTATATATATATATATATATATATATATATATATATATATATATCAATATATATATACAAAATATATATACAAAATATCCCAAAAATGTGAGAACATCGATTATTTCAGAAAATTTTTGAGATAATTTTAAATAAAATTTTCTTTTGCAAAAACTTTCATTTTGTTTTAAATTATTCGGAATTCATTTTGTTTTAAATTATTATATATGTATAGAATTATTATATTCATGAAATATCTTTAAAAAATCTAAAAACAAATACATGGTTGAAATTTATTTATTAATAAATTTATTTATTAAGATTCATTATAAGCAATTGAAATTTTACATTATTAGAATTTAAAAAGTAAGACGAAATAAGATACAAATAGAGAGATTATCTTTGTTATATCACTTGCTTTATTTAATATGAATTTAAATTGTTTATAATATAATAAATAATTAATAAATAAATCTATTTTATATAAAATTTTATATAATTTCAATTTTATATTTTTGTTCATTTTAATCTGTAGAATCGATTTTTTAAAGATGACAAATATTAATTCTATTTAGATATATTAATACATATAACTACAAGTAACCCTTTTATAACATGGTAGATAGGTTCCTAGAAAATACTGTGTTGTGTGAAACATATTATATAAGACCCAGAGCCAATACAAAAAGAGGGGTACGTTTCGAAAACTTATTAAAAACATTTTTTTTTTAATTCTATATAAACAATTTTATTAAAAATTATTTATTAAAAATATTAAAAATATAAATGTATGTACACAAAACAAAAAAAAACAAAAAATATTATTTTCATTTAATGTAATTTTAATGTAATTTCTTTCTTATTACTGCTCAGTACAATTAAACGAAAATGTTTTTTCGGTTGAATGATATTACCTTTACTTTCGGAATTTTTTTCTTCATTTAGATTTTTTGTATCTTCTATTCTCTTTAAAAAATCTATAATTTTGATTTGTTTGCTAGTTCTTATAAGATCATTATAGATTTCACGGTATGGAGATAGACAATTTTGCAACTCTTTTTTTCAGCAGAAGATCTGAATTCAAGAAAAATGATTCAAGATTTTCAACTAAGCTTAAATCTTCTTATAATTTTTTTAATGTTAAATTATTAACTTCGCAATCTTCAGTGCTATTGTCCTCAGAATCGATTTGATTTACAGCTTTGGATTTCATTTCTATCAAATTCGTTTCATCAACTTTTTCTTCCTAATTCCACTAATAAATTTTGAACATTTTCAACAATAGCTATATCCACAAAACCTTCGCCTCCGAATGATTTAGTATTTTTAATATGATATATTTTAATAATAAATTTAATTTCATTTTGTGACGATTTAAGCAAATGTGCTTAAATAGAAAATATTTTATTTCAACTGAAAATAGCCATATCTTCTTTTAACATGCATTTAACGTTGATGTCTTTTTTCAAACTAATGACAAACATATGATGTCGATGCAATGCTTAATTGAAAATTATTTCCAAGCTTTCATTACATTAATTGATTTCGAATCGGTTACATCTAAAATCCATATGTAATGCTTTTCATATGTAATAAGTTTTAAAGATATAAATAATATCTTGATCCAATAGTTGAAAGAATGAAGTATTGTTAACTGATAGGAACATTATTTTGGGACGTTGGAATGATTCAAATCTTGTCTGATATAGAGCATTATATAGTATAGTATAGTATAGTATAGTATAATAATAGCGCCTTGAAGTTTAAATTTTTTTGCTTTAAATAACTTTCAACATCAATAAAACAATTTAAAAACCAATTTTTAAATAAATTTTCAGTTATCCAAGCTCTTGGGTTTGTTTTCCAATATACCGATAAAGTGTTTTTATTTATATTTTTATACTTTTATTTATACTTTTAAGTGCACATAGATTTAAAGATCTATGAACTAATAAGGGTTTTGTTATAAAGTCCGCCGACGCATTATTGCACAAAAATAGCATTATACAATTTTTAGATATCTTAAATCCGAGTGCAATTTTTTCTTTTTTCGATATAAAGGTTCTATTTTTTTCCATCGAAGCTCAGTTTCGTCGGCATTGAAAACTTGATCTGCTGTATATCCTTACTCTTCTATAATGTTTTGAATTTTTTTTGGATAGGCAGCTTTATGATCAATCAATGCAGATTTTTCTTGAATTCTTATGCTAAAAATTATAAAACGCTTTTTGAATTTTTCGATCTCGTGTCATAAAATCTGTTGACAGAAGATTCTCTATATTCTTTAAGCTTAGCTATTAATAGCTATCAATTCAAATGCTGAGTATTTGTTTCATTTTCTCAATTATTGGCGTCCGGCGAGACGAATTGCATATTTTACGGATGTCGAAAATCTTCTTATTTTTTTTCATTTTTTTTAATCAAGTCTAAGCTGTTGATTCATTAATTAAGATTTTTTCCAATGTGAGATGCTTTTTCTTTTTTTAAAAGACGATGCAAGATTTGTATCTTTAGATTTTTTTTTTAAAGAAATAAATTTCTTGTTAAACTTTGTTTTTTTATCTTTAACAGATATGGTCTGAGATTGAAAATTAATTTTCCAAAAATTAATTTTAAAGACGAAAAAATTATTCTTTAATATATCGTGACTCGACGCAGACTGCCGACTAGCCGTTTAAAACACTTTTGTCTTTAGAGATAAAAAATAAAAAAGGGCCTTCCATCCACAAGCGCTCGATAGCGATTGTATTTTATAACAGATCGATACGATACGACGATACTGCATGCACTTTGTTCTTTTAGATACGACAACACTTTCTGCACTGTATCTCTGAATCTTATAGATGATGTGTAAATTGCATTCCATTATGAGATCGGAATAAAGTATAAATGAATAAATTATAATTTGTTTATACATTTTCATGAAAAACTATTATAATTCATTATTCTTTCCCGTCATTATTTTAGAATAATTTAGTTTTTAAATATATTAAACAAAAATTATGTTATCTAATGCTGTAGAAGTACAGTGTTGTATTGTACAAGTGTTCTCGCAATTTATCTTATCGTGTTAGAATGAAACCGTGTTTTAAAATGCTACGAGAGCTATCTGTATGACAGCTATCTATATTTCATTATTAGAAGATTTGACGAATTTTTACTTCTTATTAATAATCAAATTTTTGAATATAAATTTTATTTACTAATTAAAAAAAAAATTAAACTTATGTTCTTTTTGATACATTCTTTTTGATTGGTATAATGAAAATATTATCGATATTTCAAATTTATTTTAAAAAATTTGTTTAAATATTATATTTTTATTATATTATTATTATTAAAAATTATATTTGTTTAATTATATATTATAATTATAATAAAAAAGATTATTTATAAAAATGTCATTTTTTTAATTTTATTCTTAATTTTGAGCTTGAAATATATTATTAAATTCAAAATTATAACTTTAATTTAACTTATAACTTTTCTTTATTAATATTATCATCACTCAGTTTTAATTCTCAAAATATCTGCAAAAAACTTTTCATGAATCTATTTATCTTATGAATATATTCAACATGATATTGTATATATATTAATGAATATTAATTATGATGATTATAGATAACGTAATTATTCTCATATAGATAATATATTCTTAATGACCATTCCTTAATTATAATTTAATTTAAACAATAAAGAACAAAATTAATGGGTTGTAGATTAAGTTAAGTTAGATTTTATTGTAATTGTATATTTTAATTTGTATATTTTATAATGAAGATTGTATTCTTATAAGAGAGTTTAAAGAAATAAAGATTTAAAATTTCTAAAAAGACGTACTTGTCAAAATATATTCTAGAATAATTTTTTAAAATATATATTGTATAATATTTCTATTTTAAGAAAAAATTTAATTTTACTTAAAAAAATATTTGATGAAGTGATTTTCTTATTAGAAGATCTAAAGATTATATTTACATTCGATTATTTTCATATATATATATATGATACATAAGCTTTTTGATATCGATGTTTTTTTGTCACATAAAGAAATCGTAAATTAGATATAAAAGTAGATCAATCAAAATACAATTTATAATTCAGATTTTTAAAGCTTCATACTATTTTCATATTGAGATTTCATGTTGAAATAATATAATTTAATATTGTTTATCTCTAAGATAGATTAAATTTTAATATCTTAAATTTAATTAAAAAATGAGTTAGATTAGATCAGATTATATTATTTCTATATAGATACAATATTACTAATTGAAAACTATAGTAATACAACTGTTTTTTAATAGTCATCAATATCCAATGTCAATTTAAGTTAAATATTAATGTAATAGCATTGGCTTTAATACTTGTAATATCTTATTAATTTTATCTATTTTTTATATTAAATTTTAGATTATGCAGAGAAACGAATTTGATATTTCAAATAAAGTAAATCAAGATTATGAAAGAAACTTGAAAATGATTTCAAGCAAAAAAAAAAAAAAAAATGAATACTTTCTTTCTTTCTTTTTTTTGCAAAAACAATCGCACATAAAATTTTATTTTAATATTTATATTGATGTAATTAATTTTTTTTAAATAAAAACTTTAATAAAAAATATTATTAAATATAAGAATGATAATTCTATGATAATTCTATGACAATGTATTACATTTCATTTTTGTACAATAAAATTAAATTACAATTTAATATTAAATCTTTAAAATCCTATAATCATTCACTAATTCGCTATAATTGATATTTGATCAGATAAATATTAAAATTAATTTAGTATGATGGATTAAAACAACAAATTTAAATGATTTTGAATTATATTTTTTTATTCATTGAAATATCAATAAAAAAAATATTTTAATTTCCATCCAAAGAGAACTTTGTTGAACTTTCAACTATAGCACATTCTTCATTCCTTATTCTAAACTATGATATCGTTGGGTTGCAGTTATTGTATTTCTATCATATTGGATTAATAATATTTATTAATCCAAATTATAAACATATTAAAATATTCCATATTTATCCGTACAATACATGCGGACTATGATAAAATTCATCTTATGTAATAATAAAATTAATTTATTATGAAGTTTTAATATTAAAACATTTAAAATTCTATGTAAATAGAAATTCATATATAAAATTCATTGAATTTTCAGTTTTTAAGAATTTTATTAATTTAAATAACTCGAAAATTAAGAAATTTTAAAATTTTTAGATTTGGAAGAATTTTAATTTATGTTCTTCTTTACGTTCATCTTAGCAGATTATCAAGTTTCTTGATGGGATATACAAAAACTGGTCGTGGATTAATCTCCTGGTTGTTTTCGACATTTCAATTAAAGAAAATTCTTAGAATTAGATTGGAAAAAAATACTGTATGTAGAATTATTTCGAAAAAAAATTTGATCGAATATTTAATAAATTTAGTAAGTTTTGTAACTTCTGAAATTGTTAAATTAACTTATGAAGCAACTAGATAATTTGAATTTCATTTTTAATATCTCCAGCATTTTCAAGAGTTTTAATAATAACTACGAATGGATAGTTCTTTTATATTTTTTAAATAATAGCAATCGAATTTGAAATATATAACAATAATGGCCATTTTAAATCATATATGTGCCTAAATGTCTTATGATGGATCACTATAGAAGTGCTTGCAAAAGTGACTCTCATGTGCTACAATGCAACTTCTCGTGAGACTTGGAAACTCTTTTTTAATGCGATTATTGATTCTTTTTAGAATTCTTTCTTAGTTTGCATTTTTTCACTGATAATTATTGAAAGCAGAATCAAACGATAAGTTTCTAAAATCATAAAATCGAAACAGATCAATAAATACAATTCAGTCCAGATAAATATAGTTAGAAATCAGATAGAATTTAGTTAGTCAAAAACTTTATTTTGTAATGTGCGTTTAATATGCGGATAATTATAATAATATTATGCAATAATTATAATAAATATTACGCATTTTGGATATTAGCTCATGTTATGCAAATGCGATAATTGCAACAAAATCAAATTATGAATATCATAATCACATTAACAATAAAGAATTTTGAATATTAGCTACTATTATAACACGAATGCTTAACGAAAATGGATTATCCATGCGATGTGCGATCATTGTAGGCAATTAATGATATTAAGACGATAAAAGTATATTAAAAGTATATTAGCATTCATAATTAGTTTGAAAAAAATTTCATTATAAGATAATATAATTAATTATTAATTAATTAAAAAAATATTTGTTTAATAATAAATGTTATTTTGTTTTAGTATGATAATGTATCTTATTCTAAAAAAAAAATACAAAAGCAGTAAAATTACAACAAAAAATGGATAATGAAATCTTATTTATCATAAGAAAGTCTTTTTTCATAGCCATCAATACTTTTAACATAGGCATAATTTAAGATTTTATTTTGAAATTATTGAATCATGATCAACTGATTAGCATTTATGTAACGAAGAATAAATGTATAATGGATGCGTTATTTTTTAATAATGTTTTATTTATAATATATTTAATATTATGTGTTAATTTGTCAAAAATTAAGTACTTCAATGTTAAAGAAGGATGTTCAGAAGACGATGATCAACATTTCAAAGCTTGAATTGAATTTTAGAAAGATTGATTTTATTTATTTATTGATGAATTGTTTTTTAATATAAGCTATAATAATAGATTGCACGATTAATTTTTTCTTATTCCAAATATGTACTATTGATTGTTTGTAGTATTGATTTGTTAAAAAAATTTTACATTGATTTTTTTATTTTGTATTTTTTATTTTATTACAATTTTATTATAGTAACAATGAATTAATTTATTGTTTGTCTCATATAATTCGATATAATTTTTTATCGATAAAAAATATTTGTTATTCAACACATTTTCTTTGAGTTGCTTATTCGTTCGATAGCATATAGCCAAAGCTACTGTCACGATTCACATGAATAATTGGCCAATATTTTTTGTTAATAATTTATTAATAAAATTAATAAATCTTTTTGCTTTGAAAAAAAAATGTTACTTGAAATTATCCAGGAGTCTCTAATATTTTTGGCATACTCTATATATATATATATATATAGAAAAACTCATATATTATGTTTAATAAATATATATAATAATATATATAAAGAATAAGTTTTAGTAAATTTAGACACTATAGACTATTTTATCCATAAGTAAATTGTTGTATGATATTATCTAATTGATATTATCTCTAAAAATCAAGTTTGCTCCAGAAAACAGCACGCTGATCATTTTCGAAGTAACATTTGATAGAGTTTTTCGAGGATTAAGATCATTGTCATTTTGACAAAATTGATTCAAAATAAAGTTCGATAGTATTTGAACAGAAATTATATTAAAAAATGTCATTCTGATTGTTTTCTAGTAAAGCTGTTACAGAGATTTTTGTGTCTAAAAGGTATATTATTTATTAAAATAAAATTTTTAGGTCAGAATTTGAACTTACTATTATAGCTAAGCTACAAAAAAGATCGCAATCATAATTGTGTTCTCTAGCACATATTCGCCGAGTTATGTCGAATTCTGTCCTGAAAAATCGATTTTGATAAAAAATATAGATTTTAGAACAAAAATCGTTGTTATAGCCAAATGCTGTTTTCAAAACGATTAGTGACATTTTCTAATACATTAATATAGTGTTCAATTTTTTAAATATTTTATTTTATTTCATCTTAAAGTTGACTACTTTGAATAGATATAAAATTTTATCTTTAAAATATTGCTTTATTTATCAAAAAATTATTTAAAAAATATTATATTTCATATATTTTATTTCATTATATAATATTTTAGATATATTTATAAAGAATATCATAAGTTTCATTGTTTCAAAATAAGTTTTTTTAAAATAAATAAAACATTATCCTTATCTTTTCACACGTAAAATAAAAGATTGAAAACAAATGAAAGATTTTTCAAAGATAAATCTTTAAATTGTTTGGAATCATTTTGGAATAATATTGGAATAATAAAGTGAAATGACATGTCATTATTCTTTTCTAAAAAATAACATTGTTGATTTTTTTTTTTAATTATAATATAATTTCTAATCCCTTGCTCGTTCTTGATATTTTTTTTCGAGATAATATAAGTTAAAATAAATTCAGATACATATATTTTAGAAAAATAATATATTATATTCAGATTTAAATAAAAATAAAATTAATTGAAAACAAAATGACATCATTTTTTTTTACATAATGATAAGTAATATATTACTCTTTTATTTTGAAACTTTAAATTTTAAAAATTGTACAAAATAAAAATTAAAATAAAATTAAGATGTTGTTTAAAATAATATAAAAAGATAATAATATTTTATTAACAATAATCTTAGTATAAGAGAAATAAAAATTAAAGCTCTATCTTTTTTTTAAATTCTGAGAATTGCATATTTTTTTAAATAAATTAAGAAATTATATTTAAATTTTAAGTATAACGAAAAACTAATATTAAAATAAAAATAGACAAAAAATAAATTATAAAAATAATATAATAAAAATAATTATCATTATACATTCAAAAATATTTTAGAATCGCATATTTTTTTTAAATATAATTTTAAAAATTAAAGATAGATATTTATGCAAATGCATATTTTTATAGAAAATAGTTAAAACTATGGAATATGTAAATTTATTTTGTCATTAGAGAATTCTAAAAATATTATCTTTAAAATTTATATCTTATATTTTTTATTGGTTTATTTTTTATTATTGCACATGTTTTTGCATTTTTACGATTAAAAATGCAATAATATATTATATACATCATAATAAACTATGTTTTCAAAACAGTTAAGTTGATAAGTTAAGTTGATAATAGTATATTAAATGTTGCTCTTAATATTTTCAATTCGAACAGTTTAGTTTTATTATTGAAGTGACAAAGTGAAATTTGTGAGAGTGTGTTTTAACATTTCTAAAATGCTGAAAGTTTCGAAAAGTAGAATTTCATTCATCAATGAAAAGCTTTAATTTCATCATTGATGAAGAAAGTTTATTATTAAATCAATAAAAGTATAAAATATGATCGAAAATCACAATTAATTCATTATGGAAATAACTGTTAAAGAAAAGTGATGAAGCAGATAATCTGAAAATTAAAATAAACAACAAGTTAAAAAAAAAAATGAATTTTATTTAGATTTAGTAAGAGCGATAGTTGCTCAATATACTATGATTTTGAATAATAATACATGGAAGAACATTTTGACAAAAAATATATATTATTCTTTTCCAGATGAATTGCGTAAAAAAAAATTGGATCATTGTTACAATCAATAAGAATATTAGGAAGATATAATAAGCTAAAAATGAAATAAGTAAACTGCACTTGTCACACTATAAGCAATTGGAGGATACTCATGCAATAATAAATATTGCAATAATATAAATCATGCAACAATAGCTTGATTTGCGAATTCAAATTTAAGAATCGTTCTAAAGATCAACCAGAGCTAACTCTATAGAAAATAAACAACGAAAACCATAACGTTTAAAGTTGTAAACGTGTAAAGTTATGTGGTAATAAGTGATAATTTCAAATAACACTGGCATTAAAATCTTTTAATATCTTGGTATCTGAATTCAGTGTATTAAAAATACAAGTAAAAGTAAAGACCATTGGGCTCTCGTGTATAAAAAAAAAAAATAATTATTTGATAACACATTGAAACAACATATGGAAATCGATCAGAATACATTTCTAATTCATATGAGGAAACAAAAACGGAAAAAGCAAATAGAAATAAAGGAAAAACCTAAATGAAAAAAAGATGTTCAATTCAAAAACAACAAGAATAAAAATTAAAATTATAAAATAACAAGAAAAGGTGAGATAATTGGATGATAAAAATCACCAAATTTCTACTATTACAGAAATTAGATTAAAAGATAGATTAAAATTGGATTAAAAACCGAAATGGAAATTGAAATCAATTTAATCATTTAATCAAATTTACATTTAAACTTTCTTCTATTTTTATTAAAACTGGAAATATAAATTATTAGAAACATTTAAACAAATAATAGATCCCAAAGAATTTCTATTAAAAAAAAAAAAAAAAAAATAAACAGGCTAAATTACAAACATTTTCTTCAGGTGCATATAGAATAGTTATAAAAACTCTTAGAAAAGATTACTATTTTAAAACATGAACTACTATATTATAAGAACCAAAATCAAAGAAACTTAAAATAGTATTAAAATTTCGGATTACCAAATTGAATATAGAATATATTAAATTCGATCTTCAAGAAAAAAGACATAAAATAAGCAACATCCTTAAAAATTAACATCTTTTACTAAAAATAGAACTTCAATTCTGTTACCAATATTTAATTATTTAATAGAATTCGAAAAAGTTATACAATAATAAGAAAATTTAAGATATTGCTAAAAGTTGAAAATAAATAAAGATATAACTAAATAGATATAAATGTATATGTAATATATGAAAGATATAAATGTGCCAGATATCATAGAAATATAAAAAAATTATTGCAATAGACTAGTATGCGTTAAATATATAGGATCATACTTCTTAATTAATTGTTATCTGGGTAAAAGATAGAAAATGTAACTAACTGTTGAAATATATATCTAGCTAACTAAAAAGATTGCATCATAAGAAAAGAATTGAAGAAAAAAATATTTCTTACAATTAGCAAAAATACTTCATATCTCTTGAACAAACAAATAATATTGACTAAAATGACATACATGTCAATGAAACATCAACCTCAATTTTAAATAATAAATTTAAATATTAAACAAAACTTATACTGAGACTACAAAATTAAACATATATCAAACATAGAAAAACACAAACAAATAAACAATATAGGAAAATTAGAAAAATTAATAGAAAATTTAATTAATAAATCAAATTAATTATGTTAAAGCTAAAAAAATTCATAATGTTATAGAAAGAAAATTCAAAAGTAAAAGAGTAAAATAGTAATGGACTATAAAATAGATTATCCTAATTAAAAGTAATATCAAATTATCAAAATATTATTATTTTATCGAATTTTGTTATTGTTATTTTATCGAATTTTTGAAAAAGGATAAATTGCACTTAAAAATTCTAAATTATAATTTTTATGGCATCGTACATCTCAGTAAAAAAAGCACAAGAAACAAGTATCTATATTAAAAAAATATATATCAAGCATATCCAAAAGAAACCTATACGGAACAAAAAATGTTATTCATGGTAAAATAAATATTGTCTATCGATATTGTTGTTTATTATCTATCAATATATAGAATAACTGAGGAAGAATATAAAGAATTCTTTGAATATTTCAGTACAAAATTCTTAGCAAATAAATAATTTTAATGCAAAACATAATTACTAACATGATTTCAGAACAAATAATCCTCTATAATATTCTATATTATTTTATAATAAGTAATAAATATAAAAAATCAATTAAAATGTTCTAATAGCTATTTTTGTCTGAAAGATCCGTATACGGGCTTACGAATACAAATAAAATACTTATTGTACCATATTATATATCGCAATTACTAGTACAAATTTCGATATTAATAATATATAATAAAGGAACTATTATTTGAACTATCATTTGATCGGATCATATACTTATGATTTTTGATAAAAAATTTTTACAAATAAGCCGCCAGTTTTTTCATGCAATAGTAATATTATCAATAGTATATAAAAGCAAAGAACAGTAAAAAAGAAATAAATATATATGTTATTATAAAAAAATTAAAAAATAATAAAATATTAAATTAGAATCTCATAATAATAAAGATGTTAAAGGGATAAAAGGATAAGGAATAACTTAGCTGACGCAATCTTGAAATAAAATATTTTCTATAAATTTGGAAATATGCAGAAATACTATTGCAAAAAATTCTAAGTTATCTTTTTTGTAACCGACTGATATCCCTCCTTTCAATTATTTTTAAGATAATAGAAAAAAGCATGCATAAGAAACTAATGTATAAAAATAATGTAAATGATGTATGAAAATAATATATAATGTAAAATTATTATCAAATAGTTAATCTCAGACTATTAATTTGGATTTAGGAAAAGTCATAATACATTAGCATAAATACAATAAAAAATACAATAAAATAATCCACATATGAAAGAAAATAAATATTGCACAGCAGTTTTTTCAGATGTAGAAAAAGCAATCAATAAAGTATGACATAGATTATAAAAAAATCAATATCTTCTATTTCTTTCAAACAGATACTTTTACATTAAAACAATCTCGTTGCTTAAAAAAATTCATATATAGTACCGCAAAAAAATGTCTATTTTATTCTTTATTTATTGATATATCAATCGAAGCAGACACCGAAATGTACACTTTTGCAGATGATATGATTAAACTTTTTATACACAAAAATATTGAAAATAAGAAAATTACAGAATCATTTTAAAAAGATTAAAAGATAATAAAATCAAAATAAATTCAATTAACTCTTATATTAATTTTACGCTTAATCGTAAGGAAACTGATTCCCAAAATCAGAAACAGAATCTTTCAAATATCTTATCTCTCTTATATCATTTAGATAGCAAATTAAAACTGGAAAAAATATATATAAGAAAAAAATAAATACAACAAATAAAAATAGGAGAAATATATATCGGAGAAATATATATAACCAATATAATATATATTGGTTCATAGCAAAAAGATTCAAATTAGATAGATATAAATAATAAACTTCTGATCTATGAAACTATAATAAAATCAATATGGACGCATGAACTGCAAATCTGTATAGAATCAAAAGTGCAAAATCAAATCATTAGAAAAATGCATAATTTTTTGTTTCAAAAACTATTTTAAATGCATCGTGATTTGTGAGAAATAATGATCAAAAAAACTCTAGAAATTTCTACGAAAAAAAATCAGACGATATTTAAAAACATATCAACAAAATTCTAGTCAAACATAGAAATCTACTAATTGCAAATTATTATTCGGATATTTCTACAAAACTTAAAAAAAAAACATTCATCTGATCTTATCAATTAAATTTAATAAATGATATAACAACTAATGTTGCTGTAATTGTAACAAAAAAAAAAAATAAAAAGAAAATAAATATTACAAACAAACACAAGATTTATTAAGAATTAAGAGAAATTTCATGTATTTTAAACAGTGAATTTGTTGACTAATCGATGTATGTGCCAACATTGCTTGAATAAATTTCAATATGCATTGATCATATGATATGAAACGATTATTTTTAGCGTAAAAATTTTTATTAATTTCATCAAATGCTATCAACTAACATTATCATATTTACAAAAAATTGTAATTTATTGTTATTCTAAGTATAATACATTATAACTATAAAACATTTATTCATATTTAATATCATATTTAACTTAATATAATACAGGTCAAAAAAATATTTTTAAGTAGAGATTTTTGAAATAATTTGAATATTTTTCTTTACAAAAACTTTCATACTAAATTAGATTATGTACTACGTGATTATATTTTTTTGTTAATAATTCATTAACAAAGCTGTAAAAAAAGTTTTTATAAAGAAAAATATTGCTTGAAATTATCGAATTTTCAATTAATTATAATATTTTTGAGATATTTTGTATATTGTACATTTTTACATTTTTTTCATATAAATATCATATACATTTTGCATTTATCGTACATAAATATAAACAATCTAATAATGACACTTATTCATTTTTGTTAGCATTGAGTACAAAATCTTTTTGTGAATGATTCTTTTAAAATTAATAAAATATCTTAATAATTAGCATTCAAATTACACTATAATTAAAATTATAAAACTATTGTAAAACTGATTAATTATTTTACGTAATTTAGATATAAAGATAGTCTAAAATTTTATTTTATACTCTAATATTTTTAAATCACTATATTACATATAATGTTCGCGAACACTTATTATTCGCGAGATTTATAAAAGCTTATTTGAAAAAGTTTTTCATATAAAAAATTCTTTTTGTTCTTATGGTATTTGAGCCTCTATTAAGCCTAAACAAAGGACGATGTTATCTGAGAAGATTATGTTTGAGAATTTAGTCAACATTTATAATTATATTTGTATATTTGTATATTCGTATATAATTATATTTATATATTTTATTTATATATTTTATAATTGAACTATTTTATATATTTTGTATATTTTAGAATTGAACTGATCTTAATCAGTGATATATTCCAGACATGGCTGATTCAAAGATAAATAACATTCTAATTCGAGGAATATATAAGAGAGATGCACTGATCTGTTCCTATTTATCGTGAGATCTTTGTATACAGATCATTACGCGAAGAATTTCTTCGAATTTGATGGGTATCGCGAATCGGGCATCAGTCACGATATTATTGGTTATTGGCATGTTCCACCGAAAAACTGTAACCCTTTCAATTGAATCAAAAAAAGATTTTTCTAAGGGCACGGACATCATTTGCTAAGATCTAATTGTGAACACCTCATAGTCCGATACGATAATTACATTAGTTTTGTTTTAACACCTCATCGTGCTCTAACCGTGGATACAATTATCTATTGCAACTTTATGAGAGATCTGGCTCTCTAATAGATATGCGCTCCGCACGTGTAATCATTTATACAGTTCACTCATCTTTAAGAAGTATATTATATTTATTGCGAATTTGTCAACAAGTATCTAACTAATGGCTTATCACCAAACCATTGCAATACTATTATTGGGAGTGGGGGGGCGATATATAACATTCTATTATTCTATTATTAATATGAGCCAAGAAGCGCATATATGTACTTTTTTCTGTCTTTATGTCTTCTGTCTATATGATAGAGTGCGTTTGCAATTGCATTACTTTTGAATTAAGTATATGTACAATTATGACAATAATAGAATCTTTTTTAAATAAGCATAATGGCATCATTTTTATTCTGACAATTTTTATAATAGTGTTAAATTAGCATCTAGTTTATTATTAAAAAAGATTAAAATTTACAACAGGATTAAAAATAATAGAAAATTATTAATTTTTTTAAAAAATATAAAGTTGTAATCAGGAAAAAATAAAAGAAAACGAAACATATTATTGAGAAATCAAATAATAAAAATTGTTAATAATAAAAGTTTAAAAAGAACAAATAATTGTACAATGTCTATTCTTCGAATTATTAAAAAACTGTTAACTGATTAAAAATTATGATATTTTTTTATCAAATATAACTTTTTCGTAAAATTTTCAAATTTGTACTTGTCACCAATAGCAGGATATAAAATTTTGATACTATTTTGATGTGCATATTAAGATTGCGATGTTTTACAATGAATATAAGAAATATGTATGTCATATGTATATATATATGTCATTATATCATATTATCATATATATAAATATAATAGATTTTACATTAAATTAACTACATTAATTACATTAATTAAATGTGGGCATTTTCAATAAATTATCAAAAAAATATTTATATAAAATAAATATATAAGTAAAATAAATAAAATAAATAGAAAATAAAATTATTTATAAACAAAAAAATTGTGTTTTTATTTTTTAAAATCAAAATTGATATAAAAATAAAAAAATCTGAAATAATGTTTATTGACAAAAATGAATTAGTTTCAGAAAATTAATAACACATAAATAATTAATTGATAGAATTGAAAATTGTTATAATATTATTACTTCTGCAGAAATTATCAAGTTATTGAATTAATATTATTTAAAAAATAAATTGAACAATAATAATTCTTTAAGTAATTTATTAAGTAAGAGAAATTATTTTTACTAATAAATTTTTTCAATTTCAATAAATCTAATTTTTATAACTTTTTCATAATTTTTATAACTTTAAATAATATTTTTATAAATTATTTATAATAAGATAAATCTGAAATTTTATTTTTATTTCATTCGTATTCTATTTTTAATCATATTTAATTATTCTTTTATTTTATTATTTGTGTATAATATATTTTATGTTTCAATATTTCAATCTTTTTATTAATTTATGATTAATAATTATTATGAATTAATTAATTATGAAAAATTAATTTTTTAATTCATTTCAATGCATTTCAATCTTAAAGAAGTTTAAGATTGAATTTACAAGTTATTAACTTTATAAGTTATTGTTTCATTCTACTTAAAAAATTATGTATAATTAAAAAACAATTAAATGATCAACATTGATTTATTTACATATTCTAATTGATGTATCGTATTTCATATTATTATTATATTTTATAGCTATATAAATTTGTTATGTTTATTTAATTAATTTTTAATTATGTCAATTATTATTAAAATAAAAGTTATCAAATCATTTTTATTTCTTATTAATATTTTCATAATTAATTAATTAGTAATAATTTTAATACTATTATAATATATACATGTATATATATTATTACATATACTATAATATATATAATTAAATATAATAACAATAATATAATATATATAATAATAATAATAATAATAATAATAATATATATAATAATAATAATAATAACAATAAAATAATTGTAATATTTGAAGTAAAATTCAATAAAACTAAAAATCAGAAAAAAAATTTTATTTTATTTAATTAATCTCAAAAAATTCACACATATTATTTATAAAAATAACTACTATATTCAAATATTGTATATTATATATATAAAATTTAACTTTATATATTTATATTTATATATATTTAATTTTAATAAATCTATGTCTTTGTTAATTATAGAAATAATAAATATAATAATAAATTCAAATTTGTTTTGATAGAATATTTATTCTATTAAGTATTTTACAAAATACAATTAGCAATTAATTTATAATAAAATAAAAATTAAATAAAATCATAAGTAATTTTCTGGCACAAAAATATTTAAATATTTAAAAATTTAAAATAAAATAACTAGTAATCTATTACTAGTAATAACTAGTAATCTAAAGTAGTAATAAATTTTTATAAGAATTAAATATTAATTTTGATATTTTTTTGATTTTATAACCTTTTTTTTGTTAAGTAGTCTAAAATATTAAAAATTATTTTTTGTTAACAACTTATTCTATATTATTTTCTTTATTTCTGTTTTACACAAATTTGTTATTTTTTTTTGATATATATTGTTATTTCTTACTTATTCGATGATTCACTTGTTTGCATATGGATATTTATGCAATTTCATTAATTTAATATTCATTAAATAATTTAATTTAAAAACTTATAAAAATTATATAATATTATTAAAATTATATAATAAATTTATAATATTTTGGAATATTCTTGCAAAAATAAAAACGCATTTTTTTTTCAATTTTTCCTGTTCAATATAATGTTCCTATCTTCTCCTATAATGTTCAAATCTGCAGACTTTTCATTTTTTAGTATTCTACAAATTATACAAATATGCAATAAAATAAAAATTATTATTTATAATTTTATAATAAAATATATAGATAAAAAAAATAAAGAGTTTATTAATTTATTATTTACTTAAAATTAAAAATTAAAAAATTATTATTTGAATATTATAAGATAAATCAAAGGAAAATGAATTTTAAATTTATTAATTTACAATTATAATGAAACATATTGCGAATTTAGATTATCAAACTAAATTAACAAATATCGTACACTTTCATAAATATTCTCACAAATAATTGGACTATCGAATGAGCAAAAAAACAAAAATAACAAATTACATGTATAAAACCTAAATAAAATATAAAATATATTATAAACAAAAAATAATTTTTAATATTTTGAAGTGCTCAAAATATGTTATATAAATAAAATTATATAAATAAAATTAAGAAAATATCAATACTTAATTTTTATAAAAAATTACTATTTTATTATAAATTTTTAAAGTATTTTTCTACCACAAAATTATGATTTAATTTAGTTTTTATTATTTTATTATATCAATACAATATAACAGTATAATAAATGCTCTATCCAAAGGAACAAGTTTAAATTCATTTCTTTTATAATTAATAAAGATATAAATCGATATAATAAGATATAAAAAGATATAATAAAGATATAATAAAATTAAAATTAAATATATTATATATTGTATAAAAATAAATATAATTAAATAAATTAATATATTTTTTGTGAGCAATTATAATAATTTTCATATAAATAATATATTTAAAAAAAACTATACTATTATCTTATGAGTAATATTCAATCTAATTTCTTAAAAAAAATTTTAAATATATTTAGAAATATAAAATAAATTAATCATGTTATATAATTTTATTATTTATTAGAACATAATTTTATTTTATTTCTACTTTCAATGAAATATGTTAAAAATAAATATATATTTTATTGTATAAATTATTTTAGTGTATTATTCAAAATTTACATTTTTCCACATTTTAAAATTTTTTTTTCCAAATAATATATGATATATGATATAATTCTCATTTAAATTAAAATGTATTTTTTGATAAATGGTTCCATATATTTGAAAATAAATATATATTTAAATATAATAAAATGTACATATCACATAAATAATATTGATAATTTTAAAAAATAATATAAACTTTTAATTAATAATTTAAACTTTTTTAATAAAATAATTGTAAATATATATTATAACACTAATTTTTTTGTCTATTTATAATTACGATTCATAAATAAATATTTCATATTTCATATTACGTATATTAATCTCAATCGTAATCATTAATAAGAACTTTATTTTTAATATGCTTTATTTATATACTATTTTTAAATAATATATCTGTTTCATATCTCTCATTCCATCATTTTATTTAATTATGTTTCTTTCAAATTTTCACTTTAAATTAAAATAATTACTAAAATACTTATCAAATATTTGGCATGTGGTTATCAATAGACATGACATAATAATTTAAATAATTCTTATGATTTATCATGAGATCATTTATCATTCAATACACGCGCTCCGCACATGTAACGACTTATACGGTCCATTCATCTTTAAGAAGTATATGTATGTAATATGAAATATTTATTTATGAATTGTAATTATAAATAGACAAGAAGATCATTAGTGTTAAAATATACATTTACAATTATTTTATTAAAAAAGTTTAAATTATTTATGTTTTAAAATTATCAATATTATGTATGTGGCATGTATTTCATTATATTTAAATATATATTTATTTGTTACGATATCTATCAAAGAGCATTTCATCTAGCTATTAGTTTGCTACCAAATCATTATAATAATATTGTTGCGGATGCATTATCGATTCGAATGTTATTTATAAAATTAATGATATGCTGAATTTGGCAAATTACTAATTTATCATATTCATTATGTCTATAGTTTAATTAATAAATAAAATTATTGTCTGTATGTACATGATGATTATTTAGATATAGTAAATAAACTTTGATTGCATATATTGTAAATGTTTTATTTTTCTGATTAAATTAATATTGTTTGCAACTAAATATTTTTTTTTCAATATTTTCAATATCTTTATGTAATGAATATCTTTTCTAAATTTTTTTTTAAATATTCATTTTTTTCAAGTTTATTATATTATATTCTTATTTTTAAATAACAGAAGTATGTAAATTAAAGTTTTTTTTAATTCACCAACAATTTAATGAATATACTTATTTATAGGAATAGCTATATATGTAGCTATTTATAGGAAAATAATATATTACACAACATTAATTGATGTAGTTAACCGATTTCATTACATGCATTATGAAAGAAATTTTAAAACATAAATAATGTATGTTCATATATTTGTACAATTTAGATGAATATTATGAATTTAAAATCGAATAAGAAGAAAAATTAGTATTATATATTTTGAAATACTGATATGAAATAAGAAAATGCAAATTAAAATATTTTTTATTTTTAATATGAATAAAATAAATTTTCGTTATTAAAAAACATTAAATTTAAAAAATATATTAAAATATATTATTAAATAGCTATAGTTATATTATACATATAGTTATATTATTACAACTTATAAAATCATAGTTATATTTGTATTATATTTATATTATATTTTAAATAATATATAAAATAATATTTGAAATATGACAATATTATATTTTAAATACATGAAATGTTTATTTTCCAAATGAATTCCTCAGTTATATATTTTTGTTTTATTTTTATCTATTAATGACTCGGAGTAGCTAAGTTATTAATTTTTATTGAATCGCAAAAAGATAGATAAATACTTTGAATATATATGAATATTTGAAAAAATATAATTTTAACTGCTTTTGTATGCATTACTTTTTTATAAAATGTATAATTTTTAAATTTTAATTAATTCTTAATATACTAATATATAATTACTTCGGCTATATTAAACTATTAGGCATTATTTATTTATTTATTTATAATATATTTTTTGTTGGTTTTATTATTCTGTTATGAAATATTAAATATTTAATAATATTGTGATGTTTATTAATTATTGTATAATTACTGTGATGTGTCATTCTTTTATAGAAGAAAACATCGATATTTTACATATTTTTTTTACAAATGCAGTAAGAATACAAAGAAACGCATAGAAAAATGTATTCAGAAAGGGTAAAATCAAGTGAATCTAAATTTTTTATTGTAAAAATCAATAATTCACTTAATGTTAAATAAATATCAGTTGAAAATTTTTCTTTCAAAAAACAAATTAAAATTGTTATCACATTTTGAAAGACATTTATTTATACAAATTAAAAATTTATAATTACAAATTACAAATTAAATATCGCAAAATTCAAAATCTACAAGAAACAGATTGTTTATTGAATTTTGTAATTAATTTTTAATAAATATTATGAATAATTATAATTTTTATAGAAAAATATATTGGAAAATGAATAAAAATTTAAAAATGATTATATTATATTATTTATATTATATTTATTATATATTTATATTATATTTATATTATATGATATTATATTATATTTAAATAATTGTTGTATATTTAAATAACAAATTTTTAAATACAATTTAAAATGTTTGATGTTATATTTCTGATAACATAATATTGTGTTAGAATTTATAGATATATAATATATTATATTAATATATTATAGATATAATATAAAAAAATCACTGCAATGGTTTGTAATAATATATATGTATTTGAAGATATATAGATTATAATAAGGAAATCAGATTGACTTACCGATTATTATTCAATTTTCTGATTTTTCTTTTGTATAATTTTTAAAAGTTTTTAAAATTAAAGAATGTATAGTGCTGAATATAGATTTAAATATACTTTTTTAGAAAGATGTTCTAAAAATATAGAATATGTATTAAGATTAATTGAGAATTCTTGAATTTTTCCTTTGCAAAAATTTTTACGATTTTATGAATGAATTATTAACAAAAAATGTTGACCAATCGCAGAGCATGTGGACTAGATGAGCACAAATACAAATGTCAAAGAAAATATTTTATATAATAAATTCTTTTTATTAATAAATAATTATATTAAATTATATCTTATTTCGAAATAATGAATATATTAATTAATTGTTATTCGTATCAGATAAATAAATCGAATTTATTATTCAAAATTAATAATGTCAAATTGTAATAACAAAAAAATAAATAATATAAAACTTTTATAATTTTTCCAATATATGAAAGAAGAAAATAATATACATTTGAAATAAAAAAATTAACAATTACATTTTACATTAAATTAAAAAACAATTGACAAAATAATTAAATAAAATTTGTCACTCACAGAAAATTCAATTCGAGCTAAAATTCCAATTTTTTCTTAAATTCCAAATTCTTAACAGATTTTTCTTGATAGATAACAATTAAATACAGATGAAACATCACCGAAAAGTGACACATACGAAACGTCGTTAGATCAACTTAGATATCTATTATTCATTTTCAATTATACGAATTATTATCAACTATATGATCAGCTATAATCACTCGTAATCCAGAGATTTGAATTTAATTTTTCTTCTAAAATATTAGATTTTAATATTAAAAAATTATTATTATATTAAAAAAATTATTATATTATTATAAATTATTATTATTATATAGTGTATGTTTTAATATATTGTATAATATTTTGTATTTTAAAATTTTGAATTTTATTTAAAAAATATTAAAATAATCTTGTTTTTTATTCAATAAAAATATTTTTACCATTTATTTTCAACATTTTACAGATAGTGAAAAATAGGTATTATAAATCTTGATTACAAACTATAACTTGCAATCTTAAATGCGATAAACAAATTTTAAAAAATTTCTTTAAAATGACAATCACTTTTATTATGTTATAAACTTTTATTTCATAATAAAAAATTAAAATAAATTAAAAAAATTTTTATTGAATAAAAAAAGATTATTTTAATATTTTTTAAATAAAAATTATATAATACATAACATGATACTATAGTAATAAGACTATTTAATTACTATTGTGATATACTTTACTATTTTTAATTTTTTTAAATTTGTTTATATTATATATTTTTGTTATTTATATTTATTTTATTATTTGTATATTTATATTTGTATTCTTATATTAATTATTTAATTCATTATGAAATTTTATAATATTATTATAAAAAAAATAATATAAAATGCTATTATGCTATTTCTATTCTATTCTATTTTTATTTTATTTTTTTATAGAAATATATATATTTAATATACGTATATTATGTATTATGTAATATTTATATTTATAATTATTATATATTTATATATTTATATTTATATTTATTATATTTATTGTATTGTATGTATATATTTTTATATCTTTTTCACATCTTCCAATTGTGCTTTTTGATATCATTATAAATATTTTCATTATTACAATTACATTATATATATATATATATATATATATATATATATATATATATATTTATAATATAATATATATCATTTGTTGCTAATACTCCCGTTCAATGTTACAATCTATATTTTTATAATTTTCTAATATTGTTGTTTTTGAATGTAAATTCCATTGAATTAAATGAGATATTTTAATATTATTTTTTTTTTAGTCTATTTCGATTGAATGTTTTTACAGAGTTAATCATATCTATTTCGCCATTTGATGATTGCATATTTTAATCAATTTTTTATATATATTCGATTCGACTTTATTATTGATATGTACGCATTATTTCTCGGTCACGTCATTTTAACATCATCGTTCTATTCGCGATATTTTGATATTGTGAATAATATTTTTAATTATAAATAAATTTTGTTTTTAATTGTTATTTAAATATAGAACAAGAACAAAAATAACGATATTTGATTCTGGCTTTTAATTTTGTAACAAAAAGAGAAAAATAAAGAAACAATGGATATTTAGATGAAGCTTTGCATTTTATTGCCTTTATATTTTTAAATACACATTGTAGGACCAAACTAATAATTAAATTTCTTGCTTCGTTTCATTATTTATGTTTAAAAATGATATAATAGAATAATACAGTAACAGTACAATACAGTATAGCCTTAAAGTTAACGACTGCTTCTGCATAATATTTTAAGGCTGCCTATACTATATTGATGTGCAGTGACAGATCAAGACGTTGAATAAATCTTTTTCTTATAAAAAAAAAAATATTGATATATTTATTACATAAAAATCATTGACGTTAATATTTATCTTATTTCAAAAATATAGAGTTTAATTTTTAATTTTATGATTTAAAATTTACATAATATTTAAGAACATTAAAGTCAAAATTTCTTTCACGATTTTCACAAGAAAACACAATACAGCAAAGTATTGTCATTTCATTACAAATTGTTGCATTTATTATATGATACAATTGATAATATGATAATATATCTTCGACAGATATCATAACAAGTAGTATATTTTTTAAAGATAACATGTAAGACTTTCTTTATTAATAACGATAAGTAATCATATCTGACGATTAGAGCACGATGTATTCATGAATTATCTAATTGTCGTATCCTGCAATCAGAGTACGACGTGATCACCATTAGACTCTACTTGCAAGTAATGATAGGTAATTGTATCCAGTGATCAGAATTCGATATATTCACAAACTATCTAATTATCGTATCCGGTCGTGATGTGATCATCATGAGATTCTATTTTCTATAACGCTTGTATCCTCAGAAAACCTTAGTTAAATTAGGAGGATTACAATTTCCGGTGGAACACCAATAATATTGCGATCAATGGCCATCTGTCAATGGTGACGTCCCCAAGTTAAAAAAAAATTCTTCGTTTAGAATAATGATACAAAAATCTCAAGACAAGTAGAACAGAACAGTATTTTTTGTATAAATCTCTTCGAACAGTGCTAGTTATCGTCAAGTCAATTATATCTGGAATATCTTATCCTTAGGATCGATCCAGCCAAACTGGGTCACGTCAAAATACACAATTATAAAAGTCGACTAAACTCCCGAAAACGGCAGATCTCCCAATATTTATTCAGATCCAAGAGAAGTCTATAAACAATAATAACAGGAAGATCTTTTTTAGGAGGAACTTTTTTGAATAAGTTGTTTATGTAATCTCACGAGCAGTGTGTAAGTGTTCATAAACAAAATTAATTATTATATAAATTAATTATTATACTATTAATATTTTCTTATTTTTTATTTTATATAGATAACATAGATAACATGGGATCGATATTATTTGTTGATTCTATGTTATGTATAATATTTATTAAAAATATAAAATAAAAGATTTTTGATACGCAATAACAATAAACATGTTGGTATATTTAATTAAATGTTTATTTTTATATTATTTCGAGATCAAAATTACTACAATAATATTAATGCTTAATTATTCAATTAGATGTTCTGATTTTATTATAATTAATTTTTAATGATTTTCATTAATTATATAATCTTTACTATAACTTTACATACTTATTACTGCGTAACTTCATTCAGATATATTATTCCTATAATAGTCCATCTAAAATATAATAAATAATATTGCAATTTAGAAATATTAATAACATTTTTCATAACATTTAAAAGTATTTATTCTCTTCTATTATTTTTATTACAGTTTATGTGAAATTGTTAGCAAGTCTTTTGTTTCCACTCTCTTTAAGTTTAGTCAAATTATATATGCAAAAAGTTACTTCATTTCTCTTCTAATTCTATATAATAAAGTGTGTCCCAAAATTCACACAGAAGAAATAATTTTAAGAAAACACAACTTTATAATTAAAAGTTGTAAATTTTTTATTGATTTATAAAATATAGAATTATATATAGAATAGCATATTGGATAAATGGTTTCCACGGCATTGTTGGCACATATATACTTTTTTGAAATTTTCCATGATCATTTTGCACAAATATGGCTGAATTTGATACAGCGTTCAATTTCCTCCTTCAAGGCATAGATAGTTGTGAGTTTGTCGACATAAATCTTAGATTTTAAAAAACCTTAAAGAAAAAAATCTAACATTAAATCGCATAATCTGGACGGCTAATTTTAATCACCAAAACGGGAAATTACACGATCAGAAAATGACTCATGCTGTAATTGAATTTTTCAAAACATGTCCACATCCATATCTTGCAATTTAGGTATAAAAAATTGGATTATTATATCGTGATAGCGAGCATCATTAACTGTTGTCAGACGCATTTTCAAAGAAGTATGGTCAGATGATGCCTCCAGCTTAAAATCTATATCATACAATGACACATTGTGGATGCATTTGTTTCTTAACAATCATTTGTGGATTTTCTGCCTCTACAATTTTGTCTATTAAGTAATCCATCAAAATGAAAATGAATCTCATTGCTGAAGATGATTTTGTTCGAAAAATCAACATTCATTTGTTGTTGTTCCATAATCCATTTTATTTGCTGTACATGGTTAGGCTTTAGTTCTTGAATCAATTGAGTCATTTGTAAGCATGAAGATGTAAATCTTTTGTAAAAATATGCTAGAGAGTTTTTCGAAATATCCAGTTCTTGATCACGGTGTTGAATTGATGTCCTTGGATTCTTAGCAACATTTTCACGAACGAAGTTTCGATGTTTTATGTCGAATGATTTGTTGAAGAACGGCTAGATTGTTTAAGATCATTAATTGATTCATTCTCCCTAAATTTTTTAATTAATCTCTTCACAGTTGATGAAGTTAAATCACTATTCCGACCATATTTTATACGAAAATTGCGAACTGTAACTACCAAACCTTCATTATTTTTAAAATTTTGCTCAACAATGAAAATGTTATTTTTTCATGTAACACTCCATTCAGAATTTTAATAATTCTGAACTATCATTTTTTTTTTCGTTTTTTTCGCAACACTTTACCGCACAAAATTCAAATCTTATGTTAATTTTGGAACTTTTTATTTGATTATTTAATTTTAATTGCATCTATTTTCAATCTTAATGGTATTTTCAACTTCAATATTTCATGATATTTCAACATTTCAACATATATATTTTTAATATTATTTTCAAGATTAAATTGTGCAAATGTAAATTTTATTCAATAAAATTCATACTTATTAATTGCTATTTTTCTTTTGTAGAACCAATCTACATGCATAAATATAAATTTAAAATTTTAATATATATTAATGTTAATGAGTAATTAATTACTATTATTCAAAAAAATAATTTAAAAAATTTAAACAATTTACATTAATTTATAATTAATTGATATCTTTCATTTATTAAGATTATATGTATATCATATATCATATACTATATAAAATACCATGATATCATATAAAAAAACAAAAAATATATTTTTTTTTACTAGAAATATTTTTATCCTTTATATTATTAACCATTTTTTAACAATAATGGAAAATACATTGATTAAAATAAAAACAAAAAATTATAAGAATAGAAGAAAGAAATACTAATTAAAAAAAGTAAATTATTAAATGATATTTAAAACATCATTTTTGAAAATTATTCATCCTCAATTTTTTTAAAAGAAATACAATAAAATAATAAATCTGTTTTATATGAAAAATCGTACATAAATCAATATGTTATAAGACATAAAAAATTCATAAAAAAAGTTACAGAAAGTTATGTTTCTTAATTAATTAGATTAATTAATTAGGTTGAAAACACACTTAAAAAAATAAAATATATATTTTTTTCTCATACCAATTATTTCATTTTCTTAGATCATTTATAATGCAAAGATGAAAGATTGGTTAGTCAAAAAAATACAAACCTAATTTATTTCTGATAAATTTTTAAGTAAAATATTACGTTACACGACTAAGAAAAAATATTTATATTTTCATTATCTTTATGAGCGTTTGTTAATTGTATTTTTATTTTTATATGATATGATATGTTAAAATCATTTTTATATATTTTATTTTTTTAATTCATATTTAAGAATTTGTAAAATTTTCTACTTATTCATAATATACATATGTATAAAAATTTATCTTGCTATTTATATATATTTCAAAATTAAAAATATAATTTAAAATTTGAATTAATTTCTTCGAATTTACTATTAACAAATATCGAAACTATACTACAGATATATAGATATTATAAAAGTCGATTGAATTCAAAAAAATCAACAATCACATGGCTAGCATTAACAATTTATAATAATTTATAGAATACGTCAAAAAATGCACTTTATTTCTTTATAATTGATTGGCAAAAGCGACAACAATGGTGTAGTAAAACTTTCAACAGTTTAGAAGATATTATAGCGAATCTGAAATATAGTGAAGAAGGGAAGGTAAGATTTATATAATTTTTTTTAAATATAATTTTAGATAATTTTTATTAATTTAATTTAATTATTTATTTAAAGTTAATGACTATTTTAAAGGATTATATATTCATATATATTCATGTATTTTATTATTAAAATATTTTATAACTTTAATATCATATTAACAAGAAATATATATTGAATTTATAATTTTTATAATAATTTAATTGAATTATAATTGTTTTTTTATAATTTTATATGTAGAATAATAGAAATAATAGAATATTTCTATAAGAAAAAAAATTTATATTGCCAAAACAAAAGATAGCAAGATTAAGTTCAAGAAAATAAAAGGCCTACAATTGGAAATTTGTCTGAAATAGAATTAAATGCAAAAAGAGAAGAAAAAAATGCCAACAAGAAATGCTAGAATTCATTATATTAATAAACTCTGTTATATTATGAGTTATATTTATGATATAACAATATATATTTCATATATTAAATTTTTTAAATTACTTTTTTGAAAGATCTTGATTAATTTATTTAATAACATTATTATTTATTATATAAATTGTAAATTGATTCTATAAAAGGGAAATAGGAATTGACAAATATGAATTTTGTCCAGAACTGCAGAATTTGTAATTGCACAATTTAATCTTAAAATTGATATTAAAAATATTTATCATAAAGTGCTGAAGATGAAAATATCATTAGGATGAAAAAGAGATGCAATTGAAACTAATCAATAAACATATTAAATCTTCATAGAATTGAAAAAGGGGCAAAGTGATTTTTTATATGTTTGATCAATTAATTAAATTATTAAAAAGAAATAAGATTGAAAATAAATTTCCTCTATTATTCACTATAAAAATTTAATTTCTATCATAGAATCACTATTAATAAAAATGATTAGCAATAAGAATAAAGATTAATAAATATTTTAAAATAATATAAAAAATATTATTAATATTTTGCAATTGTAATAATATTTCAAATTGATCAGTCCATGATTTTTTTAGTCTAATCAATAAAAGGAACATTTTTATTGAAGCATTGCGAAATACTGTAATAAATATGTACAAAAGATAAAGGGTCGAAGTATTCATTTAAAATTGCTGAAAATAAATTTTTAAAAGATTTTATGCAATAAACATTCGAGTATGATGTAAAAATAAAAATATTTATACATCAAAAATATTTATAATAAAAAAAAAATAATAAATATTTGTAATAAATTATATCTTTTTATTTATCTTCTTCTAAAAATAATTTTTTTATGCATTTTTTGATGTAGTTTCATAAAATTAAGATAAATCTCAATATTGTAATAAACTTATAGTGAAAAAATGGGATTTCACAATATGTGATTATTGTTATTAATATTTGAATTAATTGAAATCTGCATCGAAATAAACATTATTTTTACAAATCTACCAATCAATATATGAATATACAAGAACTTATTAATATTGATAATAATTTACATTGATAAAATATATTTCATAAAATATTTGATCAATAATAAAGTTCTTAAAATAAATGGAATAAACAATAAATCATTGATTTTTATCACATAAAAATTATGTCCAAATAATATTATTTCTATTTTAAATATTTTTTAAATGTAATTTATAGATATCTAAAGAATACAATAACAATACATCAAATTATGATTAATGACGACGTAACAAGTGTAAACTATAACACATAATTAGGAATTAATCATTATAAAGTTAATATATTTACTTTGTAATTCAACTTTGTAATTCAAATAAGCATTAATATTACTATAATTATTATTAATTTCGAAATAATATGAAAATAAATTTTTAGTTAAATATGTCAACACGTTCATTGCAAATATCAAACACAATACGTAAGCATTATACATATGTTTGGATATATTTATATGTTTATATTATATATATCATATCTTATATTATAAAATAATATTATACGTAATATATAATTAATATAATAGTAATTAATATATATTATTAATTATTTATATATAATAATAATTGATATAAAATAATTTTTATTAATAATTTTATTAAAATAATTATATTAATCATTATATATTAATAAAAATTATTTTGTAATATTTCAATTCAAACTCTTATTGAAATGTACGAAAATATTAATCCAAGAAATTTATTAATGCAAGAAAATATTAATGCAAGAAAATATTAATCCATTAATCCGTGTTGATTTTTTATTAATTTTATATTAATGATATTTATTTCTAGAAATTAGCTTCAAAAATATTTCAAAATACTAAAAAAAGAATAATTAAATAGAAAAATAATTTTAATTAAATTTTTTAGTTAACTTTTAAGTAAATATTATTTAATTTTTTTTAATTTTTAAAAATTTAATTTATATAGTTTCAGTAAGTATAATTAGTTTTTTTTTTATATTTTATATTTTTGATTACTAAGAAAAGAGCATATATAATGATTTTTTTCTTTATATTTTATTTTTTATTAGAAAAAAAAGGGATACATTATAAAAAAAAATTATTAATATCAAATTATATTCTTCTTTAGGGAAAAATTTATCAAATTTCAATTTATTATATTTGAATGTATTTTATTAAAAATTTATTAAAAATATAAATGAAATAATTTTTTATTTTTTTATGGAGAACATAATAAGCAGAAAATAATAAGCATGGATAATTTTGATATATTTGAATTTTTTTAATATAACAAATTTTTAAGCAGATTTTAGGATACTTTTTTATGGATAAGACTTATATAATTTATGTATAATAATTTTAATAAAAAATTACAATATTTTTTCTTTTCTTTCTTTTTTTTTTATTATATTTATGACAAGAAAAAAAAATAGAAAAGTATATATCAAATATATATATACATATCAATATATATAAAATATAAAATATAAGTTTATATAAATAATATTTTATTATCTGGCTATAAATTAAAGTTTCAATTATTTTTTGATAATCTTTATTTTGTATATATTTGATATCTAAAAATTTGAAATACATAAATAATTTTCATTATTAATGATTTTATTTAAAATAAGATAAAATGTATCGAATTAATTGATATATTCATTTAATTATTATTATACATATTATTATACGTTGAATTTATTTATTCTTAACATTCTGAAAAAATAAAAAGTGAAAGATATTTTTAATACAATTTTTAATACATTATTTTTAATACAAGATTAATACAAAGAATAAATAGATGTTTCTGTATTTTAAATGCATTTTAAAAAAGAAATAGATTTCATTAGATTTTAAATTAAAAATCATAATTTTGTTCCTGATTTGAATTTTTTTTGTATATTTTGTATATTTTTTATATATTGAATATATATTGTTTTATTTTGATAATGTTTGATTTCTAAACTGTAAGTTTCTAATAAATGAATAAAAATCAATATTGATGAAAAAAATAAATAAAAAAATTGTTTTAAGTTATAAATAATTTTAAATAATTTTAAATTAAATTTTATTTAAATATTGAAAACTTCTATAAAGAATATATTGATAGTAGATATATACATATATATATATATATATATATAGCATATGACCATTCTTCAGTATATATTTTAAATTAAAATAATATCATATCATCGTTATAAAATCAAATATCTAACATATATGGATTTAGCATAATAATGCGTACTATTTTTGAAGTATTTTTAATAATGCAAAAAAAAAAAAAAATAAAAGTTAATCTTCTGTTTTCCTTTGTTATTAATTCGAAATCAATGCTATAGATATTAATAGTAATTTCATTTACAATAGATAATCGATATAATAAAATCTTTTATAGTTACAAAATTTTAACTTAACTTTTTGATTAAGTTCTTGAATTTATGTAAAATGTTAACGATTATTTTTATTTAAAAATTAATAAAAACTACTAATATACTATAAAAAATACTATATTAAATACTATACTAAAAAATATATTAATATTAATACCAATATTCACTTTTAATTCATTTATTAATAAATTTTTTATATAAAAAAAAAAGAAAAGTTCTTTTGAATTTACAAAATTCTAACCTAACTTTTCTAACCTAAATTTTTAAATTTATAGAAAGATATAGTGATTTCAAATTTTTTTCTTTAATAGAATATATTAGTTCTAACTCATTTTTGGAATTATGATACATAGTAATAAAACTAATTTATTACAAAATTTGCTAACAAGTTTTATTGTAAGACAAAAACAAGCAAAGTTCATATGTTAATGAAAGTTTATGTTTATCACTAAATTCACAATGTTCTTAAATTCGAGATTACAAGTTTAGAAGAGTTCTAAAAGTTTAAAGATTAAATGTTAAAAAGATTTCCAAAGTTCTGACTTCAAAAGTTCAAAAAATTCTGAAATTAAAAAAATTCTCTTAAAACTCTCGTATTTTTTAAAACTCTTTCCATGTTCATCTCGCGAGATCACGAGTTTTTGGTAAGCTACATAAACGATCAATAAAATTATGAAGTTTTTTTATTGAATGATACCTTTAATTTAAGAAAAATTCCTAGAATGAGATTGAGGAGCTACATCACCCACAGAGTTTGTTATTTCCTAGAAAACTGATTCGGAAATGTTTGTAATAATTGTAAAATTCAAGGATGTTGATTTCTGTTAAGATTGGAATGGCTAAAAAATGTTGTTTCAAATTCCAAGACTTACGTTGATATTCTAGTCACGACGAATTGTTTCTAACAAATATATAAAGTGAAGAGTAATTTTTATCTCGTAAACGGCATTATCCTTGTAACATTATTCTATACTCTCTGAATAAAATATAAGATAAAATTAAAACTAATAATTATTATGAAACTTAAAAAAATTCACTATGATTTGATATTTTTTATTTAAATCAATTTTTGTACTTTGATAAAACCATGATGACTTTGTTATTATCGCAACTCTGATGGCGATCATATTCTTTGAGATGTATTTTCTATTACTATGTTCTTGATGATTGAAGATGGCCATTCCAAATTTCCGCTTGTCTATTTTATAGTTGATGAAAAAAAATATGAAAAATGTTTAAAAATTATTTTCAGAGTCAACATCATTATGATCATTGACAATGTAAAAAGTTAATTAAATTGGTTAAATAATAGTAAAATAATAATTTAATATATAGTTATATATAGTAATTTAAAATATATTTGTCACATTTTACATGAAATGGATATAATAATATTTTCAATTTATTTATAAAATTACCGAAAGAAAAAAGGAATTCATCTCACAATTCAAGTTTTCATTATTTAACAAACAAATTTACGCTTTCTTATTATTCTTGGAAGAGAATTTGTCATTGTCATCATTTCGCTTGGGAAGAAATTAATCAATTGAAATTCTTAAAATTATACCACTTAAAATTTCGTTTATTTTATTAATTTTTTTTTTTAATAATTTATAATAATATAATTTTGAAAGAATTTTTAAAAAAATGTTCATTTTGCAATTACTCTTGATTCGCTTAATATTAATCGTTTTAAAATATCATTAAATTCATATGAGAAAATATTACAATTGACATAAAATTAAAATCTTACAAAAACTTATCATATAAAATTTTTAATATTCTTTATTTTCATAATTATTGAAAAATAATTTTAATTTTCAATATAAATAGCGATTATTTATTATTATCATTATTTACAGCCAGAGAATTTATTTTCTACAAGAAGCGATGATGAAGAGGCTTTTATGTGTCATCCTTAATCTAACCACTCTGACAAAGATCTTCAGTCCAGCAATGGAATACAGCGTTCTCACTGATCTTTTTTTAGATTTAGTCTGACCAAACATGAAGAACATTTACGAAATAAGTGATCATTAAATAGGATCAGAAACTTAGATATTCGAAGACAAGACGATTTTTAACTTGAAGTCGCAGAATAATTTCGAACTAAAGTGATTTTCATTTTCTCGCTGGATCATTTAATAAGAAAGAAATTGCCAGATGTTGTAGAGCGCCGTGTTTTCTGAATGTATAAAATATTGTTCTGAATGTATAAAATATCTTGTAGATACTAGACATTGGAATTGTCAACATTTTTTAACACTCTATGCGCATATATCCGCTTAAAATCCTTGGGTACTCTGAAAAGCTAAGTTTGGATTTAGATTAGTGATTATGCGAATATAGAATTGGTTTTGGATTAATGTGATGTTTAAGCTTTCGAACTTATTTTGTTATTAACTTGACATTGATTTTGTTTTGATATCTTCAAGTGTAAGTTTTGATATCTAAAGTTAAAGTATGAATTAAGAAATGTATGAATTATATATAAATGTTTTTTTATACTTTCTTTTTATAGTTAAATATAAGCGTTACAATATGCTATTTTAAAATATTAAATAGTTGAAAGTAATTTTTGAAATTGGTTTTTATTGATCAATTGATATTAATTATATGAAAATAAGTAAATAATTAGTAAATTCTCTACATAATTAAAAACTCTATATATCTTTACAAATGGTCTTAATAATAATAAGAATTCAAAATTTTACTAATTCTCATTAAAGCACAGGCCATTATTGACCCATGTTTTTGATAGCATAAATATTCAAATATTGATAGTTAAAACTTAAATACAGATCAAAAGCAACTATAAGTTGTCAATTTTATTTTAGACACATTAAATAAGACTCAATAATTAATTCTTTATTCCAAAAGTGTTTGATGACTTAAAACTTAATAAACTTAATAAATAAATTAATTTTTGTATTCTAATTTATAAAAGTGATCGACTTGAATAAGAATCAAAAGTGATCCTGAATCGGCGATAAAATTAATAAATATTTTAATTCCAGATAAAAGTGATCCATTTGAGCTTCTTGATGGATATAAATTCTCAACTCTAATATATGACCATTGATTACGCGCAGGACGGCTATGCGTATGTATACATTTCGTATAATAATAATAATACAGATTAATGCCATAATCATTTATAACGGCACTATCGATATCATATCACTTCCTGCATCCATGGTAGGATGCATAGACAAATCTGATGCTTCCTATAAAGCATCGATCAAGAAAGAAAGCTGCGATGCAGTCCTTTATTTTACTTTCCTCGAATCTAATAGAATGTTCGCAATTAAGACAGTAAAATTGAGATTTGGAAACGCGAATCCACAAAAAAAAACAAGATCATTCTGGATACCGACAAAGCGGCCCTATTTTCTTCAGAATTAATATGAAGAATTTTAGAAATTATACGAAATATAATAGTAATTTAATCATCTGTTCTTTTTTTTACATTATCTTCAATTAATTATAGTCTAGTAATATGAATGTAATATGAATAAATTGTTTAAATTAGAAGAATAATGTTTAATCGATCATAAATATATTATGAATATTATGAATTATGCAAATTATATGGTTTTTATTATATTGATACGTATTTTCGATTTTAAATTTTATCTTAAAAAATCAAGATTTATATATTTCGATAATTAAAAATATGCAATTATAAAATTTATATTTATTTTCATTTGAATCTAATTATTTTTCTAATATTACTATAAAATTTTAATCTTATGTTTTATATTTATATTTCGGTCAGTAAGATAATTATTATATTATGTATATGTATTTAATTATTTCTATTCTAATCACATATCTATATCATTAATATGTTTAGATAACTTACGTATTATAAATACATATTTACTTCAAAACAAGCAAAATACTAGAACATTCATTTTTGTTTCTTTTAGATGATTCGAATATTTATATATGAAATATCGACACATCTTTCGTGACAACTTTTTATTAATAAAAAAAAATAAATAAATCGTCTGTCAACGGAAATTATTCCTGGCTACAGAGATTTGGGTAATCGAAAAAAATTATACATTTATACAAATTATAATATATACAAATTATATTAGATAACAATCAATTATTTTGGAACATTGGTAGTTGTTCATCTATTGTTCATCTAATGAACTTTACCAAAAAATATTAAAAAAAACTAATACCAAAACTAATATCATTCCATATTATATGTTTCTCATTAATTGTTTATTAGTCTTTTAAGTATTACAGAATTGAGATTTATCCTACTTACTCTAATATTAAAAAAAATTTTAAATATTAAAAAAAATTTAATATTACATAATATAAAATGAAACTTAAGATTAATTTAATAAAATATATAATAATAATTTAATAAAAAAATGTAAATAAAAGTCATTTTAATTATTTTATAAATAATTTTCTTTAACTTAAATATTCTATATATATAAATGATCATTATCTTCTAATGTACAATTCAATAATCAGTTTAATTTAATAAAAGATTAATTTTATGAATAATTGACATTAATCTTATAACAGATATATAATGCTTTCAATGAGAATTTCAACACGAATATCTATTTGATCAAACTTATTACATCACAATCATGAACGAAAAATTTATTACTATAATTATTTGATTGATATATTAATCATTAAATATGAATTCATTATTATATTTTACATATAAGTATATATTTTAATTCTGTTTTTTTTACGTAAAAAATAACTTTTAATTTCTTTGTATCAATATACTGACTATTTTAATTTTTTATATATATCTTTTTCATTTATATTTTTAAAACATATCTTATTTAATTTTGAATATTCAATTTTGAATATTAAGAATGCTGTTTTTTATACTGAATCGATAATGTTAAGAGTAATTCTAAAATGACAATAATAATTTAAGTTTAAGCACAGTCTTATACGTGCTTTAGATTTAAAAAATTTGGAATATAAAAATGTTTTGTTTGATTATCATTTTAATGTCATTCTCAATGTTATTAATGTAATTAATGCAGCATAAGATAAGATTACAATTATAGATGAGAAAAAGAATAAACACATTATTTTGCAGTATTTTATATGTATCAATATTCAATTCATATCTATTTAATTAAAAATTAACTATAAATTTATATATTTAAAAATTTAAATTTATAATTCATATATTTGTTTATTAAAAATATAATGATTCTCATTATTTCTTCGATTCGGACTTATAATCGTTTATATGCTTCAAAGAAAAAGAAGATATATATTAATAAATAAAAGAAAACGGGAAATAAAAAAAAATAGAAAAATTGTGCAATTGAATTTTGTTACTGCCATTTTTCTTTATTGTAAAGAACAATAATTGTTCAGATACTGAACACTAGATATGGAACAGATAGGCTTCTGCAAAGACAGTGTCGTTTTTGAGAAAAAAACTTGATAACCCTTCGCTTTGTACATTTAAAAACAATTTGGCATAATTGGAGTGTCAATACGGTTCTGGAACCTAAGACTATACTTCTAACGGTACACTACACATCTCAACGGTAATAGAAGAACTTTACTGCAAATACGTGTGCAATAGCTTCTTGAGAAACGACGAACTTGTGAGTGGTCCTTAACTCATTCTAGGAATTTTTTTTGGATTAAGAATAATTACTCAATCAGGTAATTAATCCATAGAATTATTGAATAGTGTACCCTACTGAAATGTACCTGCAAGCTCGCGAGATTAATATAGAGAGGGCTTTAGAGAATACCACCATTTTAGGAGAACTTTTTGAATTGTTAGAACTTCGAGAACTAGAACCGTTAAAATTTTCTGAACTGTTAAATCTTTCGAATTTTTTGAATTTTATATCTTTCAAGAACTTTTTGAATTTAGAACTTTTTCTTAACATGTAATTTCGATTCTTAATGACAACTGTGATTAACATATAGACTAATATATATATAATAGCTAATCCTTGCAAAGAACTTCTCTTCCATCCTATTCCATCCTGTGAGGTTTTTTTTCAACAATGAATTATATATTCCACTTGGTCTAAGTTTCAAATTTGACTATTTTATTTTAATATTTCCTCTAACAAATTTTATTCTTTTCTTTTACTTCACTTATTTTTATATATTTTCTTTCAAAATTATCTACGACTAATATCTTCGAACGTCATCTTCATTTTCCAGATCGAAATCTTATATTCATATTTTAAATAGTTTGATTTATATTAAATCAATTTTTTTTTCAATTTTTTTCAACGTCCTGAATGATATTTCTTTTTTAAATCAACGATAAAAATCATCATACTCGACAAATAGTTAATCTTTCATTTCAATGATTAAATATATTTATATATATTATATAATAATAAAAGACAAAGAATAAAACAAAAATTTAAACTCTTCGGACTTTCGTTTCTTTTGTTTTATTTTCAATTTACATATTCTTTTTTCTTTTATATTTCGAGTATTAAGATATCGAAAATTAAAATTAAAATATGTTTTAGTCGTATTCTGTAGAGAAAGGGAACATTTTTCTTAGATTCTATATTTATAAAATTGCAAAATTATTTTTCTTTACCTAAAAATAATACCGAAGATAATAAATCCAAAGATTTACAGTAACGATTAACGTTTCAAAGAGAAATATTTCTTGTTTACAACTATCTTAAAAAATCACATGCATTTCCTTTATATTCGGAGATACAATGATTCAAAAATTCTGATTTTAAAAATTACAAAATTATATCATTTTTATTCGATGATAACACATCATCAATGTTACAAACACCACAGAAAATCATTTAAATATTTCAAAATTTAAAAAATTGCAAACTTATGTCTTCTTTCTTCTAATATAATCCCTTCTTCTAATATAATCCTTCTAATATAATCCCTGAAGTCATAGGTGTAGAGAAAGGATTGAGAGTCTGTTGCAAAATATTAAATAATATTACTACAAATTATTAATATAGAGAATTAAATCTCGTTTGCAAAAATATATTTAAAATAGAATATTATGAATAAGAAAGTTTACAAAGATTTATAATTATAAAAATTATTATGAGTTACAGTATGTCTACATTTTTATAATTAATTTAAATTTGTAATTATAACGTTTAATTTTAAAAGATTTCATCAAATCAACAAAACTATATAGATATAGATTAAGAATCTCCGTGAGATTAATATTTTTTTATATGTTATAATCCTATAATATAAACTATTGTTATGTTTCTAATGTAAATTTGAAAAATATTCATAAGGAAAATATTTAAAATATTTACACCTTTAAAATTATAAATTATACAGATAAAAAAACTAAATATACTTCAAAATGATTTGTTAAAACATTTATTATTTCATCGATTGATATTTGTTTTTCATTATTTCTTAATAACAAATCCTATACTTTCATATAGGTTATGTTCATTAATGTTACATATTATATATTCATTATATATATATACAATGTGTTAAAATTTTAAAACAAATGTTCTTACATTTTATATTTTATATTATATATTGGATTTTTATATATATTATTATATATGAATAAAAATTATATATTATATATTCGCAGAAGTTATATTAAAAAATAAACATGACGGCCGAATAAAATATAAATAATATAAATTTATATTAGTTAATAGCTAAAATAATATTCGATATCAAACTACTATACTTTAAAAATTAAACAAACGTGTTGCTAATATAATTTTAATACAATTTTTTATATATATAAATTATAAAAATTAATTAAGAAATATAATAATAGAAAAGTATCATGTAATTATTAACTGAATGAAAAATACCGATATCAACAAAAGATATAAAAGAAAATTTTTAACGATATATATATAAATAACGATAAAAACTATTTATTTCATCACAATTTGACGTTTATACGACAATTTTTTAGATATATAAAAGAATACAATACAAATTGCAAACATATATATATGTACATATATAGATATATTCACTTCTTTATTATTATTGAAGATAGAAAAATAAAAAATAAATTTTCAAAAAAATTTTAAAAGATCAAAAACGCTGCTACCGCGAATTCGGGTTCGAGAACAAGCAGAAATACGACATCGAACAAAAACTAGCAAAATTATGTGAAATTCAAGCATGAAAAGTTGATTTTGATCAAAATTGTAACTTTTCGTCACGAAAATCGAAAATCTTACGTTTGGCGAATTCTCCATCGAAAACGTTCAGAGAGATGTTATCCGACACAAACTCGCCCTGTCACGTTAAATTCTGGAACAAAAAATTGATTTCGATACGTTATTTACTGCTTTACTGCACGAAAATCGAAGTTTCGCCAAACTCTGCTTTGATAATAGTTCAGAGTGACGTTTTCTAGCTGACGCCCTCGACTTACGTTCAATTCTGCCACGAAAATTCGATTTTGATCAAAAATTGTAGCTTTCCGACGCTAAAAACGCTGCTACCGCGAATTCGGGTTCGAGAACAAGCAGAAATACGACATCGAACAAAAACTAACAAAATTATGTGAAATTCAAGCATGAAAAGTTGATTTTGATCAAAATTGTAACTTTTCGTCACGAAAATCGAAAGTCTTACGTTTGGCGAATTCTCCATCGAAAACGTTCAGAGAGACGTTATCCGACACAAACTCGCCCTGTCACGTTAAATTCTGGAACAAAAAATTGATTTCGATACGTTATTTACTGCTTTACTGCACGAAAATCGAAGTTTCGCCAAACTCTGCTTTGATAATAGTTCAGAGTGACGTTTTCTAGCTGACGCCCTCGACTTACGTTCAATTCTGCCACGAAAATTCGATTTTGATCAAAAATTGTAGCTTTCCGACGCTAAAAACGCTGCTACCGCGAATTCGGGTTCGAGAACAAGCAGAAATACGACATCGAACAAAAACTAACAAAATTATGTGAAATTCAAGCATGAAAAGTTGATTTTGATCAAAATTGTAACTTTTCGTCACGAAAATCGAAAGTCTTACGTTTGGCGAATTCTCCATCGAAAACGTTCAGAGAGACGTTATCCGACACAAACTCGCCCTGTCACGTTAAATTCTGGAACAAAAAATTGATTTCGATACGTTATTTACTGCTTTACTGCACGAAAATCGAAGTTTCGCCAAACTCTGCTTTGATAATAGTTCAGAGTGACGTTTTCTAGCTGACGCCCTCGACTTACGTTCAATTCTGCCACGAAAATTCGATTTTGATCAAAAATTGTAGCTTTCCGACGCTAAAAACGCTGCTACCGCGAATTCGGGTTCGAGAACAAGCAGAAATACGACATCGAACAAAAACTAACAAAATTATGTGAAATTCAAGCATGAAAAGTTGATTTTGATCAAAATTGTAACTTTTCGTCACGAAAATCGAAAGTCTTACGTTTGGCGAATTCTCCATCGAAAACGTTCAGAGAGACGTTATCCGACACAAACTCGCCCTGTCACGTTAAATTCTGGAACAAAAAATTGATTTCGATACGTTATTTACTGCTTTACTGCACGAAAATCGAAGTTTCGCCAAACTTTGCTTTGATAATAGTTCAGAGTGACGTTTTCTAGCTGACGCCCTCGACTTACGTTCAATTCTGCCACGAAAATTCGATTTTGATCAAAAATTGTAGCTTTCCGACGCTAAAAACGCTGCTACCGCGAATTCGGGTTCGAGAACAAGCAGAAATACGACATCGAACAAAAACTAACAAAATTATGTGAAATTCAAGCATGAAAAGTTGATTTTGATCAAAATTGTAACTTTTCGTCACGAAAATCGAAAGTCTTACGTTTGGCGAATTCTCCATCGAAAACGTTCAGAGAGACGTTATCCGACACAAACTCGCCCTGTCACGTTAAATTCTGGAACAAAAAATTGATTTCGATACGTTATTTACTGCTTTACTGCACGAAAATCGAAGTTTCGCCAAACTCTGCTTTGATAATAGTTCAGAGTGACGTTTTCTAGCTGACGCCCTCGACTTACGTTCAATTCTGCCACGAAAATTCGATTTTGATCAAAATTGTAGCTTTTCGACGCTAAAAACGCTAAAAACCGCGAATTCGGATTCGAAAGCGAACAGAAATACGACATCGAACAACAAATACGACATATCACGTCAAATTCTGCCATGAGAAATTGATTTTGATTAAAATTGTAGCTTTTCGACAAGAAAATCGCTGTTACGGCGAATTGGGGATCGAAAATGATCAGAGAGACGTTAGTTAATCAAACACAACAAATTCGCATTGTTGAATGATTAAATTCTTCCATGAAAAATCAATTTGGACGAAAAATGTTGCTTTTCGTCACGAGAAACGCTCCTACGGCGAATTCTGCATCGAAAGAAAACGTTCGGAACAGAACGCGGTTAAACCGATCTCTCCAACACAAACTCGCCCTGTTACCGTCAAATTCTGGAACGAAAAATTGATTTCGATAAGTTACAGTAGCATTTCGGCACGAAAATCGCTGTTACGGCGAATTTGTTGTTCGATGTCGTATTTCTGTTCGCTTTCGAATCCGAATTCGCGGTTTTTAACGTTTTTAGCGTCCAAAAGCTACAATTTTGATCAAAATCAATTTTTCATGCCAGAATTTCACGTGATATGTCGTATTTGTTGTTCGATGTCGTATTTCTGTTCGCTTTCGAATCCGAATTCGCAGTTTTTAGCGTTTTTAGTTTTTAGTTTTTATTGGAATATTAAAAAATAGGAAGTGAGAGAGTACTTAAAAAATAAATAAATAATTAAAAAATTCTAATTTTTTAAATTATTATATAAATTATTACATAAATTTTAAACGTAATATATCGAAATTTAAAATTTTGGAAATGTGAAGTTGAATATACTATATATGATATAATTAGTAAATTAAATTTACTAAAGATAAAAGAAAGCTACAATTTAATTTTCAAGATAATTAAATATACTTGAGAGTTAAAAATACTCATTGAAAATTTTAAAAAGAATAAAGAATAGAAAAAATTAATATATAAAACACTTCGATTATTTATTATAATTTAAACATTAAAATTTTTGCTTCAAATTTAAATATTATGTTGTACTAATAAATTAAATATATCGAAATTTTGCGAATTTTAAATAATAATTATGTGATAATTATGTAATAAATTAAACGTAAAATAATTTTACGATGTTAAATAACTTAACACACGATAGGCTTGTTTAATTTGTATAACCTGTCTTTCGGAAAGAAATTAACACGAAGAAAATGGAATACGATTTTAATTTTTTGTCATTCTTGTCACGAAGAATTATCTTATTGCAATAAGTCGAAGATACCAAATATAGAAGTAATTTAAAATATGAATATAATATTTACTTAAAAAGAATTCAATAATTTTTTCTCTACAACTTTTTTCTATCTTTCCAAGTAATTAATTAATTACAGTAATTAATTAATATAATTCTTAAAATTTAAATTGTATTTTTTGCAAAATATATATTTTATCTTTATTATTCAATTTTGAGTCATATCAATCTTTTAATTTTGAACATACTTTGAAGTAATTATTTATAATTTTTCATAGAGTATTAGTATATAATGCATTAATATATTTGTGACGGTATCTTTGAAGATTTTAAAGATTTAAAATTCAAAATAAAAATTGTTATATAAAAATTTCTCTATGACTTATTAATTAAGTTATAATAGTTTAAATTGATGTTTGTTGAAGCGAGATGAAGATAATTCAAATTGCTTATAATTTAAATAAATATTATTTAAATGTATTTTAAATAAATATCAATCGACATTTTATACTAATTAATTTTTGCATTTATTTTAAAATCCATTTGGACTCTCTAAAGATAAATATATTTATTTGTTTTATTTTATGTTGAACTGTGTATAGGTATTATGTAAATTGAAATTAATAAACACACACACGCACACACGTATAAAATTATTGATACAAATTACAAATTTAATCTGCACTAATAAGTTATAATGACGAAATAAAAATTTTTTCTATGTTTGCACGATATATAATGACAAATATTTTATACAATTTTATATATTTTATACTTTAGTACAAATTATCATTTCGTTTTATTATTATTGAATAGATAATGGTTTTCTCTAATAAGTATTCCTAATTTACTATTACTGTCCAAGAATTTCAAGAAGGAAAAGAATTAAAAAATGATAAACAATAACAAAATAAAAACTTGAAAATAATATCTTATGCATTCCATGTTATGTTATGTTATAAATTGTACTTTCTTTACGAATTTTTAATCGCATCACTTATTCCAATTCGAATAATTCCATTTGCAACTTTCTTGATATAAAATAAATCCTATCTTATTTACCTCGTTCAATCTGTATGATCTGTTCGATTTAACAATTTGTTATCGATAAATCGAAGTAACGAACGACAGATTGTAAGACGAAAAGTTTTTTGTCAAATTATATTCGAAATATAGAATACACACGGTCAACTTCATGAAATCATTTATGCTCCTATATTAAGCCTTGCAGAAATGTAAAAATAACCATTTATATTTTATAATTTTTTAATTTACAATTAAAATTATAAAAATAGGAATTACGAGTAATTATCGACAAAATTAACGTTATATTCTAACGTTATAAAAAAAACGTTCTAAATATTCTACTAAATATTCAAAATATTCAATTTTTCAACAATATTTATTATGTTAAATTATGTTAACTTTCGAGAGTTTTAGTTTAGAGAAAAAAAAAGGTCTATCTTGATCTTATCTTATCGGTTGTTTCCTCTTATTTAGCTAGTATTTAATTTCCATTTCCTTGATTTTTTAGATTTATAGGCGGGATTTTCACCCGGCAGAGCATCCGCCGATGCTGTGCGGTATGATTTCGTTACTTTAGCGAGGACTAGGCGCTGGGCTTGGCCTAGGATGCGCAATCCTGATTTATTAAGTCTATCGCACTATGACGCCGCTGCATACGTTGGAATAAATATACCATTGTACAGCATTGACATACATGCGTGGTCCAAGCCCCAGTCTCTTTTCGCTATCGTTAAGGTTACTGCAAGAGCGTTGAATTTTTCTTCTCGCTTTGATTCTTCGCACGTGTGTCATTATTCGCAGGCCAGTATCCAGATATACGCCCAAGTATCTGATGCTCGTTTTCATTCTCACCTGGCGACCTTACAACTTTAGAATTGGTGGTCTTCTGGAATTCAGCGTGCCTTTTAGCAAAATCATTTCGGTCTTCTGCGCCGAGAGGATGAGTTTCTTCTTTTCCCATCATTCCTCAATTATTCCAATGACGATCTGTCCCGCCGTTTCGATTTGGGCGCGACTATTTCCGGAAATTATTATCAAGAGGTCGTCCATATATGCGACCGCACGCCCCTCCGTCCGAGAGTGTCGTCGAAAACTAGGTTCCAGAGACTTGGGCCCAGGAATATGGATTCTTGCGAGTATCTCCTTGTGGCGTTCTTTGTAACGAGCCCGCGTTTGCCTACCATACGTCTCGCAAGTAGTCGGCAATAAGAAGGAATAGGTTCCTCGGACAACCTCTCTCTCGCAAGCGGTACAACATGCTCGGCCACATACATGGTTAAGTGCTCCCTTGATGTCAAATAAGATGGCGAGGACATACTTGTCCGTTAATTCTTTTACCATTTTCCTCATTTTTAGGATTGCGTCTGTCGTCGATTTTCCCCTTCGAAATCCGTATTGGTTTGTGGCCGCGTACCGACTGTCTGAAAACAACGGTCTTTCTGCCAGCAATTTCTCCAGACACTTCCCAATTACTGAAAGGAGACGACAGATCGGGTGATACGAGGCCGAATCCGATGCGTCCTTGTCGGGATCCTTTAGTAGGCCACGGAGCCTTCTTTCCAAGTCTCGGGGAAGGTACCGTAGCACAGATAGGCAGAAGGTACCGTAGACAGACGTTAAAGAAATCTTGCAGCTCTTTGCAAATGATGACGTGGGAGGCCTTAAGAATTTCGACCTCGATTCTATCTAAGTTCGGGAACACGCTCCATCTGGAACGCCTTTCTCGCCGCGTACATCCTCCTCTTGCGCTTGGTCAAGAATTCCGTCCACCATGAAACTGATTTCACATGCGCCTTTTTCGGTTTCATCGCATGATTGTACGCCTCGATGGCGATATCCCGCAGGGCAATCAACGCAGAGGAAACTCTCTCAGCCGAAAGGATCTCGGCGTTTAGGCGTTCCCCACTCCGCAACTCCGCGATACACATCCGGAATTTTTCCCAGTCTGCTGTTTTTATGTTATATCTGAGGAGTATCAATTGGTATTGCTGGCCTCGCTGCGGTGCCACACTTGTCAATATCACATTATGGTCGCCGATTGTCCATCCTTCCATGACAAAACACTTCCTGACGAGTTTACTTCGAACACCTCAGGACACAAAAGTTATATCAATAATCGAGGCGTCAGAGTGCAGAAGTGGGGGGTGATTACGACTCGTTCAGCATCGTGAGATCAAGACTCGCCAGGGCAAGCTCGATCTCCTCGCCACGGGTATCCGCATGACGACAGTGCCATAGAGGTGATCTTGCGTTTACATCGGCCGAAATGATTAATTTCTCTCCGGGAAAGGTGGATGTGATTCAATGCTATCGAAGCATTGAAAATAAATGCTTGCGAGATATATTCGTCCGAAGGACTCGATCACTTCTACACACACGCAATAAACGTCACAGATGAGTCAACTTGGTCGTCGTGATCATTGTTATTCCGGCCATGACCGCAGTGCCGGATTTGCCTCCGGAGACCACGAGTACACGCCGCCCGAATCCGATGAATTTCCCTTTCGGGTTATATAGTTCCTGCATGAGCAGGATGTCGATGCATTCATCGTCCATGATCCGTGCAATCTCGAGGGTGACACATTGCGCTCTCCGCATGTTGAGAGCCAAACGTAGTTCGCATACATCTTTATAGATCTTACTGATCATAGTTCGTTCGTAGTAGGATCTGATTCAAAACCACCTTATAAGAAGGAGAGGCCTTATCCATCACGGCGTGTGATGATGTCTTTCCGCTTCTCTTGCACTTATGGCAAATTAGATTTTTGTTTTTGTTAGGGCAATTTTTGAAGGCATGGCCTTCCTCCGCGCAATGGCCTCCTTATCGTTCCGGCAATACTTAGCTGTATGTCCAAAGTTGTGGCACTTGTAGCATTTCGTCGCCACTAGATAATCCTGTACTCTGCAGCAGTTCCAGCCAATGTAGATCCTCTCTTTTTTAATAAGAATTTCGCGTGCTTCTTTCGAGATTTTGAACATTCAATTACATCTTTCTTTTTTCCTGTCATCGGTTTTAAATGTTAACTTTGTTAATTTGTCGGCGGAACATTTCTTTCGTGTTTGTTCTGCTCTATAAGAGTTTTCATTATCTCCTCGTCATTATTAGCTCTGGAAACGTCATATATTATCACTCGTGGATATTTCTTCGCCGGGACACCGACCACGAAATCAGCCTCTCTCAGTTTTGGGTACTCGAGGAGGGTCGTAAGGTCTTTTTGACCTGCCATTTCTACGAGGATTCCTGCTTTTTTTTTATATGCTGCTAATTTTTTTTATATGCTTAACTTTAAGTTTTTCCGCTACAGGCGAGATGATCTTTAAAACAGCTTCCTTTGTTTTCTCGGAGCTATTCCCGATTCCTGCATCAGATGGAATCATTGTTATAGAGTTCTGTGGGTCTTGTTTCGTGTTTGTGAACGTCGCAATCCGCGCTCCGTTTATGTCATATTAAGTTTGCCCAATTGTTGTTGTATGACTTTTTCCACTGCGCTTTCCAGCGTTTGTTGCTGATCCTGTTTCCCTGTTGCAATACCATTATCTCTAAATCGCTATTGTAAATTAGACTCCACTAAAGTAGTATCTGGATTTTTGCCACCCTTGATGTTCCTCGGTCATGTCGCTTCGGCGCCATTCTATCGTTCGGGACTATTTCCCCACGTCGTCTCGATGCCATCTTATTGTTCGCGATTATTTCCCCGGTCACGTCGTTTCAGCACCATTTAATCGTTTGGATTGAAATTCCCGGTCACGTCGTTTTAGCACCATCTAATCGTTTGGATTAAAGTTCCCAGTCATGTCGGTTCGCGCCGCTTAATTCTATTTAGTAAATTCGATTTCTATTAGTGCCGTATTGCTTTGCATCGCGAATGCCCTTTCAATGTCCTAACGACGTATTACTTCTATTTTATAAGAAATACCAACTAAAATTACTTTAATTAAAGATAGTTTTAGTTTTAAAAAGTGTACAAACCGCCCGTTTATTATTAAAGTTGAAATAAGTTGTAACGTAATAAAAATACTAGAAAGTATTTTTAGATTTAAAATTTTAGTTTAAAAAAAATATTTCTTTTACATTGAAAAAATTAAAAAAATTTTTAAATTTTATAAATTAATTTATTAAATTTTCTTTTGAAGTTTAAAATTATAATTTTTAAAAGTTTAAAAATGTTTGATTCTGTTTGTTTTAATTTTCTAATGAAAAGTGAATATTTTAATCTTAATGATGAATATTTAATCCAAGCTTAGTATTTTATTGCCATTATATTTTCAGATATGTGTTTTACCAAAGGACCAAAGGTTCCTATATCTAATCTAACCAAATTTCTTGCTTCGTTTCATTATTTACGTTTAAAAGTGATAGAAAAGAATAGCTTTAAAGTTAACAGTCATGCTTCTGCATAACATCTTAGGGCTGCCTATGTACTTTGACAGTATGCAATGACAGGCACATTGAATGAATTTTTTCCTTATAAAAGAGAAAAAAAATATTGATATATTTATTACATAAAAGTCAGATGTTAATGTTTGACTTATTCCAATAATATATATAAAGGTTAATTTTTAGTTTTATGATTTTATAAAAACTTATACGACATTTAAGAACACAAACCACGAGATTAGACTACTGTAAGTTCCACATTGTCGAATATTTACACATTCTCGATTTCCACGTAATAGAGTTAAATAATATTATTTTTAATTAGTAATATAGACAATTAAATCTTGCTACAAAATATATTTAAAATGAATTATTATTATTACGAATGTTTATCAATATATTTAAACACCAAAATTATTATGAATTTAAATATTTCTGCATTATTATAATTCTTCTAATTATATCGTATAATTTTAAAAAGTATAATCTTCAAAATAACAAAACCATGAAAATTAATATGGAGAGAAACTATATGTGAGATTTATATTTACGTATGTTCTAAAATTCTATTATATAAACAATTGTTATAATTGTTATAATTGTTATAATTTTATAATACAAATTGGTAAAAATATTCCACAGAAAAATAGTTAAATTATTTACATTTTCACACTTTCAAATTAAATAAATAAAGAAAACTAAAAAACACTTCACTAAGCACTTATTAAAATATTTATTGTTTCAAACCACTGATTTTCTTTTTTTATTTTTTTTACTGTCAAATTTTCAACATTCATATAGGTTATAATCATTAACGTTACATATCTTTACGTATTATTCTTAGCAATATTTTGAAATTATGCATTAAATTTGTTTACATTTTTATAATTTATATTTCACATCGTATTTTTAAATATATTATTAATATATGTATGTGTATATATATACGAATATGATTTACAAAATATAAATTCACAGAATATCTAATTGGAATATAATTAAACGTGACGGCAAAAAACGACATTTAAATTGAATATTCTAAACGTATTTTAGCTGTTCTATAACAGCATTCGATTTAAAATATTTTATATATATATATATATATGTATACATATATTTACAACATATTGATCATACTGTTATAAATTAATAATGTATCACGTCTGTTAACAATATTAATATAATTTTGATATATATTTAATTTTAATTAATTAACTAATTAATTAATTATGAAATATATGGTATCATGAATTTATTTATCAACAAATAATACTAATAATTCTAATATTGTCAGACTATATATATGACTGTTTTTCATAAAAATATATATTATTTATAGTATCAAAAATCTTTATTTTTCTCTAATTTTCAGCTTTGTAAAAGGATATTAAATATATATATATATATATATATGAACACAAAAAATAAAATCGGCCTTAATTTTTTTAAATTAATTTAGATAAAATGTCGAAACAAAATATTTTTTTTAATTTAAAGATAATCCACTTCGTATAAAATTTATTTTTCTTTTTCATTATTAACTTGTTAATAAGAACAGTATATATATAGTTGGTCGCAGAAGTTTTCGTATATTTTATACAAATTCAATTGTATTTGTGTTATCGAAATCAAACATAATTTTTTATATAAAATATTGCGTGTATAATAATATGAAATTTTTTTTTATTATGAAATATCATTTCAAAGCAGTGAAATCGATTTTTGAAGTTTTAATATTATTTTCATTTCTTTATATACTTTCATTTCGTGATTCGAGATAAAACAAAGTTTTAAATTATAAAATATTGAATTCTAACTCTATTATCGGAGATAGATAGATTATCTATCTATCAGATAGAACAAAATATATTTCTAGAAGAAATTATATGCAAGACATGGAAAAATGAGATTTGATTTCACATACTCAAAGAAATTTGTCCAAAAATAAGTTATTTTATATATGATATTTTAATATAATGTTATATATATTTTTTCATTGAAATCAAATATTTCATAATAATTCAATTTCTTTATTAAGATAGTAAAAAAAAGTTTGTGATATGCATTAAATTACAAGTAAAGTCTCGAATAATCAAACTAATAGTAGTAATATCAGTAGTCTAAATGTATAGTATAATTTATTAATCCAATAATTTATATTAATGTGTTTTATGTGAAATATGACAATTTTAATGTATACTACCCGTTTATATACATTATAAAAAAAATATATATAAATATATATATATATATACACACGCTTTTTTCAATCAATTTTTTCAGCGTTTTCATCTCTTATTTTTTTATCTTCAAGTTATTTTTCAAATTGCTAGTACCATTTTGCATTTTTTTTCAATGCTTCTTTTTTTTTTAATTGCGTCTTTTTAAATGCGTACAAATACGCATGTTTACTGAAAACACCATCAGATTTATATTTATTTTCGCTCATAAAATTATCTTCAATATTTTTCCATGACTTAGATGTTCAATTAAATATCTTTTATAATATCAATTTCAAACATCTATCTAATTTCATCAAGCCAATCTCTATCATTGTCTATCATTGAATATATGTTAAATATAAATATAAAATATAAAAAAATACAATATATAGATATCGAATCCTCTAATAAGGAACGATTGCTTTCATCTTAAAATTTTCAACGATATTGTGTGGTAAAAATGTAGATTCTAAATTGAGACGTTGAATTCAAATAAAATCTATTTCTATCCTAACTTTTAATTGCTAATGTATAATCTCCAAACATGTATATCCGCATCATCCGTAGATAGACTGTCGAGAACTAAAATTTTATTTAAGTAAAATGAATATTTCAAGAAAAATTAATACCAATCTTCTTATCAAAGCTAATATGTTCATTCCGTTACGTGATACGTCCTTTAGATAAACGAATTTGAACTGAAAAATATTCGCAAATAAATTCTTCTGATATCTCCTTCGATATCGTTGAGAGTGACGTTTTCAAGCCGATACTCGCGAATTACGTCGAATTCTGCCACGAGAATTCGATTTTGATCAAAATTGTAGCTTTTCGACGCTAAAAACGCTAAAAACCGCGAATTCGGATTCGAAAGCGAACAGAAATATATATCGAACAAAAACTCGCCATATCATGTGAAATTCTGGCATGAAAAATTGATCTTGATTAAAACTGTAACTTTTCGACAAGAAAATCGCTGTTACGGCGAATCGGGGATCGAAAACGATCAGAGAGACGTTAGTTAATCCAACACAACAAATTCGCATTGTTGAATGATTAAATTCTTCCATGAAAAATCAATTTGGACGAAAAATGTTGCTTTTCGTCACGAGAAACGCTCCTACGGCGAATCCTGCATCGAAAGAAAACGTTCGGAACAGAGACGGATAACAACGATCTCCAACACAAACTCGCCCTGTTACCAATTCTGGAACGAAAAATTGATTTCGATAAGTTATGTGACATTTCGGCACGAAAATCGCAGTTTCGGCGAATTCTGCTCTCATATCGTTGAGAATGATTATTATATAGTATTATTTTCGAGCGGCCAAGTATCACGGGGTTAGTGGAGTCGGAGAAACGGAACGAAGAAGAAACGTGAATTAATTCAGATAGAGGAAGCCGATATACGGGATGACAGCGCGTGAGCCGGGACGGAAAGACCAGGTGGGTGAGCAGCCGAATGGACTTTCACTTCCGGCGGAGATAATAGCGCGTGTCTAGAATCTACTAAGCAGACACGTTCCGGGGCCAACTTCGCGTACACTGTGTTTCGCTGTTTGCAAACACCCATATTTCGGACTAATTATTCCTTTCGTCGATGCCACACCGATAAATTTGTCATTTGTCCCACCGAGCATCTTAATTAAACGACGGTTCGAGGAAGAACGATCGCTGATTATCTTGTCGGCGACGGTGATTAAAGTTTAATAGGGAGTGTCGTTTGAATGAAAGAGATTTTACGTGAAAGAATACGAGTAACGTGAAGCTTGGAAAATTGTCATCAGTAGATATTCCTTCTTTGTTTCGAATTATTTCTCATTCTACGATTCTCAAAATGTATTTTGTGTATTTTAAATATTATACGTGTATTAGATCCTTGGATATTTTCTTTTAATAAGTATTTTTTTATCGAATAAAATGTTCAAATTATCTATACGATGCCCAAATTAGTTCACACAACAAGCGCTCCCATCGTAAAAAGATAAAAAATTCATCTTATCGTATCCAAAACCGATAACCGTCTCGAACTACCACCATAATCATATTCAAATTCGCCGATCCATTTAAAAATTCATCAGACGATCTACCAAACTTTCCCCGGTTTATCAGCCGATACACTTTTCCGGAAATTAGCTCTCGGCTAATTGGTATTAAATTTCTGCTGCGAGCTAAAGGATTATCATCGTAACAGAAACGATTATTCGCGCTTGCGGGAAAGCAGATATGGAAGAGAGAGAAAGAGAAAGAGAGAGAGCGCTAATAAATTCCTACGCGTTGCTCTAGCTATCGCAAAAGGGAGAATTCCAAAGCAGACCGCATGTTGAATTCCGCGATGTCTGCAAGTTTGATGCAATTTGAGCTTGTGTCGCTTTTCTCACTCGTTTGAACGGTGAATATTTTTCTTCGAATAGCTGACATTGTCGAAAAAGATGGCGCAGAGAACGTGAGATTTTCGAACAAAAACTCGAAACCTAATTCATTCAAACCAAATTCGTATTCTGATCATGAGTCAGAGGCATTGTGAATTCTGAATAACATCGAATACTTTTATATTATATATATTCTAAGATATCTTTGAATATTTTTGAGAATTTCTTAATACAAGTTTAGTACGCGTTTGAATGTTTCCAAATGTCTGAAAATCTTTGTAATTATCTGCAAATGGTTTCCAATATAATATAAATATTTCTAGATAAACATGTTTGAAACATTTTGATAGCTTGGACAGATTCGAATATTTGCAAATTCAATTGTGAAATTATCGAAAGTAATTTTAAACAAAAAACGATATAGATATAAAAATCTGTCCCAAAAAATAAAATCACTTACAATTTTTATTTATTTTTGTAATTAATAAAATTAATAAAATTTAAAAGATATTTAGTTGAAAATTTATTTGAAATATCTGCATACAAATATCATCAGTCATCATATTCATAGTTATTTTGAAGAAAAGAATTTTAACAATACGTACAATTAAATATAAAAATTAACTAATAAACGCCATAGACACGAAAAATATGAAAAATTTTTGAACGGTTCATTATCGAGGCGCGTGAAAATTCTTGATTGCCGATTGTGAAATTTTGTCGCCTCTAAATTATAATAATCTATCGGTTATTCGGTGGATTCGAGAACGGGTTGGTGAAATGAATCGTTCCGATTTCATTTCAATTATATCATTTGTTGTGTATCTCGAAATGATTCGATTACAATGGGTAAAATATGACGCGATTAAACGATTCACCGTGAAGATAATTTAATTTCACGATGCAGAGTGGACAGAGAATGATAATTGACGTTTGACAGTTTCGAGAGCTACACGCTACACTTCACTACGAATGTTTTTTAATCGTAAGAGAACCGATCGAGTGGCCATTAAAATGATTCGACAGATATATTTATAAAATTCGAAAATCTTGTTAATCGTTGCGATTTATTCGCTATCGTGGTGTTACGGAATTATCGTTATCACGCCAACGGTGTTAATATCTCGAATGAAAAATTTTCGATTAAACGCGAGCAATTGTGAATCGAAAGTAATTGTCCTGGAAATAATGAATTCGTTTTATTTTTCATCGTTGGCCACAGAGAATTTTTCATAAATGCTAAACGTTCACGCTAAACGTTCATTTGATAAAATGAATTGTAAATAATTATAAATTTGTTAGTTCGAAATTATTTCCGTTCCTTTATGTCATTGACAATTCTATTGATTTGTTATTGATTCGAGAAATCTCTCGAAATAGAATTTTCATGGATTATCTCCAATTTCTATTATAGAGTTCTAGTTCAATCGTTTCTTAAAGATTTTTAAGAAAATTCAGAATAATTAAACGATTATTTAAATAACTGAGTATTCTCCGAGTAAACAACAGAGCTCAAAATTGTTTAAATTGCAATTTGAAGATTTATAAATTCAATTAAATCGTTATTTGACACGTTTCGAATTTGATTTAGCGAGAAAATTTATTACTAAAATTAAAACTGAATGAGAATTGTAAGTATTGATTAATATTATTCAAATTAGTTTTTTAATTTTAAAATATTAATTTTTATTTTAACTTGTAATTTTTGAAAAATTTATCTAAGAAACTTTTATATTAAAGAATTTTTTAATCTCTTCGTTTTACGCGTATAATATTTTCGAAATATTTATTTTTACGTTCCTTTTAGCTTCGACGAAACGATTAAATTTACATAGAAAACATGAATTTCGTTTAAAAAATAATTATTACTAGTTATTCATCTATGTAAATTTTAAACTTCATATTTGGAGATGTTATATTTGGTAAAAAAAAAAAAGGAAAAAAATAAAATTATAATACGATATATAGAATAACTATAACTGTAACTTAATGAAATATTCGTTATTTACTCCTATATCATTTACAATTAATATATTTGATTAATTTTTATTTATTTTGTAATTTTATATTATATTCGTATATTTTTTCAAAAAAAAATAAACAAATAAATAAAATCCATCGCTTCTTATTTTCGTGTCAAATTATATAACGAGACGTATAAAAATTAATAAAATTTATAAAATTTATAAAAATCGATACATTATTATGCGTAACATTTTCCTTTCGGATAATTTTTCTTTTTACTTTACTTTATTATTCTTGCGTTTCGAAAAGAAAAATTGTGGCAACGCAGAGAAAAAAGCTACGAGCAATAAAAGTAACTACTAGATAATTAAGATTTTAAGCTTTACAGAGCTAGCTGCTAGTTGCATTGCCTTTTGTTCGCTATTATCCAAATCTTGTATAATATGCATCGACATTGCTCGTGATTATCCATTGCTCTGCCTATATGGGAAACTGGTAAACAACATTGCTCTAAGGTAAACAATTGTTTTTCATCGCTAGATATCGATCATCGAGACCTAATTACAGTAAATATATAAAAGATTCAATAAGAAATTAAAAAAAAAAATATTTAATAAAAAATAAAAGATTTTTATTTCGAAAAATAGCAAGGAATCTTACTTTTCGATGCATTGAATTCGCCTGAAAAAAATAAACAAAAATTCGAAAATAAAAGTTAATCATCGCCTATTTAAAATTTAATAAATGAATGTATTTCGGTTCAAATTTTTTTTGTTCATTTTTGCATCGCTATATTTTATAGCCACTCTCTATCGATTTTAATAATTTTAATTTTTCGTGATTTATATTAACAAGGTAAGGCGATAAAAAGAGGGCGACAATCTTCAGAGATTGTTCTTTCAACATCGAAGCGCACCAAGAACTTTAAATTATATATATTAAGCTCTTCTCTAAAATTAAACATTCGACCGAATTTTCTTCCCCCAGTCTACATAAAATTAATTCAGAGCGTAATCTCGTATTAGCACGCGACAGATAATTTAATTCTCATTCGCGTAAACATTTCTCATCCACTAGGCGAACTACACACCATAAAAAGAAAAGTCATTTTTAATTTCAGAATTAAACGATAATTGACGCGAATGGAATTTCGAAGACGATTAAATTTATCGAGCTTGGCGCAAAATTCTAGCGCGAAAACAGTTTTGCGAAACTCCGTGGCGAGACGAAAGAAAGCGTCGAGCGATTCACAGCGTTGCACGAGTTCGTATCAGGCGAGCCACGTGCAAATTCGATGAATCGTTTGTTTCCGTACGAAGCACGTACTTTCTGCATATACAATAAACGCGTCGCACGCGTGCAAACAGTCGCTCGCTCTTTCCTCGTTTCCAGCCAAACCTCTCTGCGCGTACTTTCGATCGTTTCCACATTCCGGACACGTAGCGGCATTATCGATGACAGATCAACCCTCCTTCCAATCCGTCCTCATTTTTTTTTTTCCGTACTTTCGTCGACGCTCTCTTCGTTCGATCGATCGGATCGACGATAAATTTTCGCCGAGGCCGATTACGCCGTTGTTGCGTTATCCTCGATTAACCTCGAGCTTTTCACAGAATGCCGAGGACGGGGATAAAGGGGATACTAGGGAAGAATTAATTTAAATCACTTCACGGATTGCGGGATAATGAATCCTCAACCGCTACGAAACAATTCGTAAAATCGAATTTCTAATTTTCATTGCATTCTTTTTTTCTTTACATTGGTCCTCCTTGTTGATTCTTTACTTTATTTCCTTTTATTCTTTTGTTCGATTTTTATCCCCGTAAATTGGTTTTATTTTTCTCTCAAAATTGAATCTATCACTAGCTTCCTTTTTATATTCCTGTTTGTTGAAGAAAGAATTTTCGATACAATTGTTCAATCAGGCTTGATCGTTTTCTTCTTCGTGTGCAAAGTAACAACAGTTGAATTTGATTCGCATGTACATAAAAATGAAAGTGAAATTAGCAAGTTTGTTTAAATTTCAATTAATTTTTAGTAATTATTGTACATTTGAAATAATACATTTTTATTATATACACGTATATTGTATTTATATGTTAATTAATTATTTACGATTAGTAAAATTAGTTACAATTCAACCGTATTTTTTTATTCCTTTATCAACTATTTTAACTTTCGTAAAAATTTATTTCTGTAATAATATATTTATATGCATATATAATTTTTTTTAAAAAATATATATCTTGACTACGATATTTAAATGAATTAAATATTGTGCAGAAATATAACGTAAAAATCGGACTACTTTTTCCCTGAGCAATGCCATATTCTCTCGTATAAACAATATACAGTTTATACAGATTTTATTTTTGCGATTGAAAAGGCAAACGAAATAATAGACTTGTTCCATTATTATTCTTAGATTCTCGATTAATATTCGCTCTTTTTAATTAAACGATGAAGCATAGATGACACAGAATTCTTGCGTAAAAATTCGCAGCGGTATTTAAGTATATTTCCAATACATCCAATACATGACCAGAGAAATTTCCTGAAATTCCGTTACTTATCCGAGAATCGAACGTGACGTGAAAACGAACGAGGCAAATCTCGTTTGCAGCTCGACATTTAACAAAATGAAACGTCAAACGTGTTTTTCGACGAACGAAGACATTATGACGTTTATCTCATTGTTGCAACTATCGATTAGTCCAATGACTATTATTCTTAACTTTTTAACTATCCATCTATAGGGTATCGATAAATATATCGTAAAAATAATTTTGGATGAAAGTGTCTGTACGTTTCTTTTTACAATTGCAAAAAGCAAAGAATATAAAGTTGATCAATATTGGCAGTTTCGATAGTTTCGATATTAATATTTTTTTCGTTATGTTTCTTGATCATAAGTTTTCAAATGTTTAAAATCAAAATGAATACTTTACAAGATATTTTTTCATTATCTGTTAATAAATATTTTTCTAAAATAATAATAATAATAATAATTGTTATAAAGTTTATTTCGATAAAACAATATTTTCCGAGAGAATGTAAGACTATTATTATGAAGACTATTATTATTATTATTCTTTTATATTATAATTATAGATAATAATTACATTTCAAAAAGAAAAGATAACATTCAATGATAATAAATAACATTATTAACAAATTATTAACAAATATTATTTTTATTAAAATTTCATATCAAGAAATTTCCACATCATTTAGCATCTTCTCTCTTTCATTTTCCTATTCTAGAGAAAACTATAAATAAGAATTTTGTATTTATACATATCGTTATTTGAAGCAATTAAATCCATTCATAATGTGTTTTTTTCATATTTTTATACATAATAGTCACAATAATTAATTTATTTACAACTACTCGTACGATACCAATTCATTCAATAACTAATGTAATGTTCTAGGAGCAGAGAGTTGTTCCACCCCGTGACCAAAGAACGACTTCATTAAATCGATATTTCGATGTCACTTCTTGTACCGTGATTTCTGTTCCACATTATGGCTCGTCAACCCTAATAAAAATATTACAAACAATTCTATAAATATTTTCTGGATTTTTGACACCAGAAATCCTACAACAATATTCAAAGGATCAAATTTTCTTTTGAGTCTAAAATACGCAAAGCTTCGTGCGAAACTGCATTTTGTGTTTAGCCATGGCCAACAGGGGTTCCGAAACTTTTCGTACTCTCGTTTCCTTCGAACGGTGGCTTCTAATTACTTTCCGTAAGTTTCCCTTCTCCCAGCTGACGCTACGCTTGTACCTTTTTTTCTTCTTTCTATCATTTTTTTTTTGGAAAATCGTTTTCCTTTTCACTTTCCCTTCCCGAACTTCACTTAAAAAGAAAAATCCTTGCTCAACCATCCTCGAGTGTTCTTTTGCCAGTTCGTTCGAAGAAGAAAAAAGAGATAGAGATACTGAGAGAGAGGAGAAGGGAGAGAAAGAGAGAGAAAAGCTGTATAACGCGCATAAGTGGAATATTGAGATATAATCCACCTTTTTTAGCGCTCGCCTTTCTTTTCTCCTTTTTTCCCCTCTTGGTCGAATGAAAGCGGTGGCGGCCGGCTATTTCCGGTTTTACCCGCTCGCACCCTCGAGTTACTTTCGTGCGTATAAAACTTATTTTTATCGCGGTGACCACGGATCGAAGCTTTTCATGCGTGCAACAAGTGCGCGTATACGTCTATCAATGACTACTTGTGTTTCATACGCTTCAATCGAAAAAAGAAAAAAAAAAAAAAAAGAAAAAAAATGATATTTCACTAATTAATCTTTTATTAAGACAGATAATTTTAATAGGATGAAATCTTTAATTTTTTCCTAGTTTCTTCTAGTATTATAAATCTTTTCCATGAAACGCGTTCCATTTATTTTGAAAGGAAAAAAATATTGGAGTTTGGTCGGAATGAATATATTGTATGGATTTTTTCCGGAACCATTATCGAGTCTTGTATGCGTACGATGGAATACAGAGATAAATTGATCAATCGAGAGTTTGGAAAAATTTTTTTTTTATGCTACAAAAATAATTTTATATCAGAAACAATGCGAATATCGTACATTCTTTCTAATTGTCATTAATAATCCTTACGTGTGTATCGAAAAAGATATTTCAATAAATTTGGATACTAATATTACCATTGATATATTTGCGATAAAAATAGCGATTTTTATATATTAAATTACGGCAACATAGGTATCAAAGTGCTTAATAAATAAATTCATATACCGTGAAAAGAATCTTTATTTTGTTTAAAGTTGAAATGAATTATAGTATGTTAAATTTAACGATGATTTATTATTCCTTTGTATTACTTATTTTTCATATTCTCTATTAATTAAATTCGTTTATTACAGAAAAATCGTTCATAAAAATTTAAGTTTTAAGAATCTTTTTGTAAATATTCTCGTATTAATTATATTATAAATTTAATATATTGCTGGACGAAATATTCCATTGAAATAGCTGGTTTTTAATACACGAGATAAAATCGCAAAACGAATATATTATAAAAAAAAGAAAGCGAAATTAGCACTTAATTATTCTGTTTTTGTAAATCATGATCAATAATTTGATAATAAATGTTAAAGTTTAAGAAAAAAATAATATGTAACAATATTAGTAATAAATGATGCAAAAATAGTGTTATAAATAAAGAATTTTATATATATGAATAAAATATAGATATAAATACAAGAAGTAGCTTTTGAATGCACAAGACTGAATATTAAAAAAATGTTTAATTTTATATTAAATATTCTTTAATTACTTGGTAATTTCAATTTTGTTTTTATCTCTTTCTTCTATCCGAGTTTTTATCCTCTATTTTTTTTCTCTTAGATGATTCAAACCGATACTTTTCCTACTTTCAAGATGCTAAAAATCATTGGCATGAAGAAGACATTGGCAGTTGATAATGTTGAAAGATTGCAGAGTGAGAAAGAAAAAGAAAAAGAATGGAAGGAGAGAGGATGAAAAGTGGACATGGTTGATCGATCTTTCCACGAAAATATTTCGAAGAAAGACTGTTGTCGAGGGTGGATTTTCGTACGTAAGATAATTCCTCGTATCACAATGGCGGAGAGTTGAAAGAACGATGAAAAGGAAGCAGATTGTTCGCTTCTTCTGTTATCGAATTCCACGTGAAAAGAACCAATGTTTCTCGATTACACTTTTATATTCATATTTCTCGTTCTCTCGATTTCTTCCATTGCATAAAACGTTATCTTCCTCGATATTTGCCTAATTATTTTCGATCTTTGCGACATTTAATTCCCCATAAAATATCGTCGTTTAAAGATAAAATTTAAATAACAATTGATTCCAATGTGATTGCAGGATGATAAAAAAAAGTTGAAACATTAACATTAAATAATCGAAAGAATTTTATTCGCAGAAACAAATGTTAATTTCACGTTTTAAATCGAATTATTCGAACATTTATACTTTTTAATTAAAATATATGTTTGAAATTTAAAATTTAAACATTTAAAATTGTAAAGCTTTTAGTTTATACACGTACACACATATATAAATATATATTTAAAATTTCAAATTGAAATATTCAAATGTGCCGAAAAAATATACTTGAATTTTAAAATAAAAAAATCAATTAAAAATCAAAATCATTGTACTTTTTATTGCTCGAATATTTTTTCATGTAAATAAGGGATCCTTCTTTACTTTTCGTTCGAAAATTTCAAAGCTCGTAAAAATGTAATTTATCCTAAGAAGAATAGCACACACACAAAAAGAATTTTTATTTTTCAAAAGTTACGAAATAAGATAAGAAATTATAAGAATAAATAAGAAATTTTAACAAAGAAAATTATCTTCACATATTTCCTCGCAACTTTGTGAATGGTCTTTATTGTTCGCCGAAGAATTTTTTTTCACCGAAACATTTTTGATTACATATCGCGTTTCCATAAAACGTGTTCAAAAGTTTCACGGATTATGATATGTTCCAGGTACGTACACATCGAAGCATCAACCGTGTGACAAGCGTGGCTTGATGCGAACTGAATTTCCCACGTGGCCGGCAGACACCAACGCAATTTTATCACCATTCATTGTACGTATCACGGTGTCATTGATACGAAATACACGCCACTATTGTTCGCGCGAAAAATCGCCCGAATGACGGATACAATGAACATTACACCGTTTATTGCATCGATTTTAATCGTTTTAACGAATTTCGATACCGTCATTCGTGTTATTCTTCCTTGTAATTGATTTTCTACAAACGAAAAATAGAACTTTTTTTTTCTTTTTACGAAGATTTGTCACGATAAATCTAAAAATGAAAGATGAACAATTTGGTGATCTTCATAATTTTAGCTTTTTTCAGCATATAGTTTATTATACGAAAAATGTAAATAGAAAATGACATTGTACTTTTTAATGTTAAATATTAAAAGTTATATGATATAATAATTTGCACGATATTATTTTGTAACTGATTTATAGAAATATTTTGAAAAACAAAAAAGATAATTTAATTATTAATTCTAAAGCTCCTTTAACAAATTACATAAATTTCTTACTCCTATTCAAAATTTATTTCAAATATTCAACATTACGATTTACGAACAAAATTATACGTGTACCTTTTTATCGAAGTGAAGAAGTCGCCGGGCCCGATTCAATAAACGTCCCTCCTCGATCAACGAACGGCCGTATTTGCTTTTCCATTATAAAAAACATCGCTCGATAATGCGACGCACACACGCCTGTTTATCAACTTTTTCCGCTCTTTTATTGCGTGATAGAGACTCGGATATCAGCCAGGGATCAGAATAGGTGGAATTTCTCCATTCTACGCGGATTTATTCGCGTCGAATTACGTATAAAATTTATTATATTAATTCTTAATAAGTATCTTGAATGAACTGGTTGGAATAAACTTTTTAAAAATGCACCATCTTAATAGTTGGCTTCGTGTATTTTGCACTTAAAATATAAACTTCCAAATTGTTGGATTGCATATTCGTGGTAATAGTATTATATTACGCTGACATCTACTTTGGTTGAGTACGTATAATAAATATGAGACTATAAAATAATTAAATTCTTCGTTTCTCTCTTCTTCTTATTATCGCTACAGAATAGCGCGAAAGGAGAGTAATTTTACGATTAATAAGAAAAGGATAATCCTAAGGAAGCTGGTTCGTAAGACTGTTTAGCACGACTTTGAAAACACGAGACATGTTTACGGAGGATTTGTTAAAGCTGAATTGCACTTTAAGCAAAAAGGGAGCATAGAAAGAGAGAGAATATTTGGTTCCGGAAATTGATCGATTTATAAAAATTCAATAACAATTAAATTCGTACGAAAGAAATTTAACAGTAAATATAAATTCATGTTACGATCAAAATAATCTAAATTTAATATCGAAACTATTTGACAATTTATATATTTTCAAAACCAAAGTTGAATTTCTAATATTATTTCAACGTTGATATCAAATTCTGTTTACGGAAAATCTGATTTTCATGTACACGTATATTTAGAAATTACACATACGATCTTCAAACATTTGACAAAATATTACGTCATATCACGAGATAAAATTATAAACGTTTATAAACAAAATTAAGATATACCTATATATAATAATATAAATATTAGAATACAATTTACTATATTATAAATTTAGAATAAAAGAGTCAAAGTTTGATCATATAATTTATTTCATTCTATTTATTTTTCCAAAGAAACAACCAAATAATAATAATAATAATAATTATCATAAAATAAAAACATTCGATAATTAAATTCATTTTTCTTTACTTTCAAAGTAAACATATAAAATGTCCGATAAATTTTGAACGTCCGCGACAAAATTAATCGCACTAATTCGAAATTCCAAGATCTCTTGATAATACGAGTATTATTGTAATCGAATTTCGAGGATCTACTATATTATATCAACGTTATAACAAGTGGCAGGGAAAAAATATATCGCGTTTACCGGTGGTCGGCGCGCAACATGATTCGCGTGTCACCGAACGTTCGACTACGACGACAAGTGATTCATCATCGAATAGGGTCCGGAAAGAAAATTATAGGTTTCGCTGATCGTGACCGGCCCAGCTTGAACGCGTAGAGTTGTCCGACGTTGCATTTTTCTACAGTGTCAGTAGTGCTCGCTACAGTTCTTGCTATTCGATTAATCTCTTCTCGAGAAAATTTATCACTATGAGGATTGTATGCCTCGTTTCGTTTTTTTTAAAAATTGAAATATAAGCAAAAATATACACGTGCATGATACAATTTCCAGTAATGAATTATAATCCTATTTTAATGTTTATTATTTCACGGAGAAGTTAAAAATTTGAATTAATAAAGCAAAATAAACGGTTTCTTAGAAGAATTATATGGTAATAATATTATTCTTTTTCCCTAGAAATCTCATTGCGAAATTCATTTCTCGCTTAAGAATCGGATAATGAAAAAGAAAGGGAAAATTGACGATAGAGTCTTATGTAAAGAGGGTTCATAAGGGAGTACGTTGACCGGTTCTAATGGTTGGAAAGTTTACCCTTGGCTCGATAATAAACTCGCCTCGTTCACCTTCATTTCCGATAATTTAGCTGACCAAATATTTGCGGTAACTTAATTATACGTTGCCAAACTTGTCGACAAACTTTAAGTAATTAACAAAAAGTTCAAGAGTGTAGGCTGATGATTGCCGAAAATCAATAAATTCTTCCGTATGATTCTTCGATTAGATTTAAAAATAGAAAGAGAATTATAGATAGTTGAAGAATTATTCAAATATCCTTTTTACGTTCTAATTTTCGGACAAGCGTTTTTCGTTATTCATTATTATTATACGGTCAAAAACTTGGCCAAGATTTTGAAAATAAAGATTAAAGTTTAAAAAGTTTTTGAAATTAAATATTAAATACGTAATATTCCTAATGTAAGTTCTCTTTCCTTTCTTATATATTAAGATTCTTACGTATCCACTTAAAATCAATCTTTTAATCTTAAAGAATAATCATTTGCATATTAATAATTCAAATAATATATTTCTGAAGAAACATTGTGCAAATCAGTTACAAATTAAAATAAATTTATTGCTTAAACAGAAATTCTTTTCCTTAATTTCTTTTGATAATTCTTTTTTAGCAATAATTTTTTATTTTTATTTATATTAATATTTCAAATTTTAAACTGCACTCCAATAAGAAAAATTGAAGATTTAGAAATGGATTCGAGAATTTTATCGAATAACAAACTCTCAAAAAATTATGAAATATTAAGTGGATATACAGCTTTAATAATTTCAAATTAGGAAGTTAAAATATCAATTTTATTTTATATTAATTATATATGTCGTATCTTGAAACGAAAAATAATACAAAAAGTAAATATCAAAGAATAACAAAGCAACGTAAATTCTCTTTTAACAATGGTCGTAGGAGCCTAATACATACTCAACAATCCGGAAGATAGAGGATAAAGTCAAAGGTAAGAACCTCGGTTAATTGCGTTTCGTTTGTCGCGGGATAAGTTAGCGAGCGGATGAAATTTTCAACGGGAGAACTCTGCTCCAACTTTCGAGCCTTGTACGCAAGCGTAACAAACATGACAATGTTTAATAAACCGAATACCGAAGCTCCGTGGGAGCGAAATTGAAATAGTTTTAGCCGGCAAGAAATGTTGTTCGATAATTACGCTTTTCTCCTTTCAGCGGAGAAACCATTTATGCCAAGTATAGAATCCCGATGGCACAGCTCTCAAGTTTCCCGACAAGTCTCTTGATTGGCGCTGCACGGGCAAAATCTCGAATCGGTCAACCAACGAAGTTTTGACGCATTAATCAGATCACGACACAATCGTTCCAACTTGCGCACCAGCGTCGGAGTTGGTAATAATTATCGATGCCACCAATTAAAATATATCTGTATCTCCTTCAGATGTGGGTCGAACGACGCAAGAAAGGATCGTGTAATAATAAAGCTGTGCGAAAAGAATGATTTTAATCTTCTCGTTTAGTCAAACAATATTTTTAGACGAAAATATAAACTTTTAAATATCCTCGATACAATTTAAAATAATAATAAATTATTTAAATAAAAAAGAAACAAAAGTATTTAACATATTTATTATAAATTTTATTTTATTATAACAAATATATACTTGTTCCTTAATGTGTGCCAGTAAGAAAAAATTTATTTTATAAATTTACTTGTATCGAATTCAAACTCTGAAATAATGGAAATATAACGATATTTGTTTTATTTTATTAAAATCAATTCTATTTTATTATAGCTCGTATTCTATGGTCTCTAGTTGCACTCCATATATTTTATTTCACATCTCTCCGTAATCGTATATTTCGATATATGAAACATGTTCTCTTATTTTGATTTAATTCGATAAAAATATACCGATGTAATAGATGTATTATTGATGAAATACGAAGCTATAAAACATTTTTGTTTTTATTTATTCATAGAATTCGTTGATTTTATTTATTTATAGAATTCTTTTCGATCTACCATTTTTATTCAAAAATACTCTATAAATTTTATTTACGATTCAATCATTCAATTTGTGATCATTAGTTTTTATTATTAAGCTTATTGTTAATCACATTTCCTAACGCGAAATATATTTATTGTATATCATTGTTATTTTTTTATGAATTGACGCTCTGATGAATAAATCTCAAATGTTTTATTATAAATTTAAATAATTTATAAAATTTTGGATTTTAGTAAATGGATTCTGAAAAATAAGTATATCGTATATATAAGTATATCATAATAATTTATAAATTCTTATGGACTCTTCTGCTTATATATTTTATGACTTAATATATCAACTATTAATTTATATTCAGAATGCTAATAAAATATCCCAAAAATCAATCGAAAATGCTCAACTGATGATTCGTTCTTTTCAAATTTTTCTCTCTTCGAAAATTGCCATTTTAGCTTTATTGAAAAGTTATTAATGAGAAATACTAGCCAAACACAAGCCGCATAAACCTGTCGTGCCGCAGTAATAGCGTTGGGTATGTGCTGTCAACAAGTCAGAATTGAACAAACAATCGACAACTACTCTACTTTTCTGCCACATAGTATAAAACAACAATTAATAAAATTTATTATCGATTATTAATTATATACGATTCTTCTGCCTGATTTTATTCAGAATTTCCTTTTTATTTCAATTTAATAAGAAATTGCAATTAATCGCACATTGAAAAAGTATCGATGAAAATAAATAAGTATAATATATAAGAAAATAATAAAGCAATAAATAAAGCCACGACAAGCTCTACCGCTTGCTTCATGATTGGCCAATGAGTTCTCTAACAAGTTCTTAACAAAACTGGAATGAAAATTTTCGTAAAAAGAAGAATTGTCGAGCGAAATCATCTCGGAAATTACAAGTTGATCGAATGATTTCTGGAACACGATTTTTACAGAATCGATTTTAAAAACTAAAACGACCAAAGTGATATACTTTTTGTTTATTAAATTATAAACAATTTAAATCTGTTACACATTTCTATTTTTGCATCGAAACGTTTACAAACCATAAAAATGAGATTTGATTACTTTTAAATCGTTTCAATATTATTCGAATATTTCAGTTTAAATAACGTTTCAAATATATCAATGGACGATTTTTCCACGTATGGAAAGTGTTCAGCTATTCGTTACAAGGGGACACGTGTTAAGAGTGCTCATGAAGCGTAGAATCGTTCGAGTAAATTGAACGATCAAAGAGGGTAGGAGAGATGGAATGTCATTAAGAAACGCGGGAAATAAGAGTGTTCGGATTCCTCTTTCACGAGATCCGGACTCAACCTTCTCGTTCGGTCTTTAGCACAAATCATGTTCTTAATAGAAATTTAAATGACTCTGGAGGATCGCGGGAATGGCTAAAATATCCGACACGATCTTCAGGAATTTTTTACATAAATAATTTTAATGGACCGTCACGATGAGTCGTTGAATTTCCCATTTTATTCCTTGTCATTTTTTCCCCAAGGAATAATGGATTTTATCCATGCATAATTTGCTCAATTCGCGAGTGGAATAATTGTGGCTCGAAGTATCGATGTAGGAGTTGTATATTATGAATAAAAATTTTCTTATGTATATTGGGATGATATTTCGGAATAAACAAATATATCGATCTATTTGTATAAATTAATTATTGTCGTGAATTTATGAAAATATTTCACGAATAGTCATCTTCAATCAAGAAATTATGAAACATCACTTTGAGACTCGATTCTAAGAAAAGTTGTTGCATTGAATCAATCAAGTACAAGCAATCGTTCATCAACTTTTTCATTTGTTTTGAATTTTCAAAAAATATATTCGTTGTTTGAAATAGAATATCTTTAAAAACATTTTTATATCGGTTTTGAGACAAAAGAAAAATAAAAAAACAATTATTTGAACATTATAAAAGATTCCAAATATTCTTCCAAAAATATAACTGCCAGTTTCATGGTAGGAAATCAAATAAATTTCGTTTAAATTAAAAAGGAATAATAACACTTTAAACCCACGTTGAATATTCTGCTCTCGAATAATTTTGCTCTTCGACGAATTTGCGAATTCGTTATAAATAACGAATTCTTTAAGCCTTTTTTTAAACTCTTAAATGATTACAACTCGAATCCACGATAAATGTGAAAGCTTGAATCAATCATTGATCGAATTCAATTCACCAGTTCTCAAAATGTCAAACTAATAAACTAGCGAGTGTTGTTGTCCGTTATTGGACAAATTTAAACCTGTCACTGCTACTGCACAAATGAATCGTCCTATTTGTCAAAAATAGAGATTAGTTCCACTTTTGTTCGTTGCTCATTTTGAATGAAAGTAGATAAAAATTATTTTTATATCTTTCTCTGTAAATTATCCCGGATCAAAACGAAAAAATATAAATTCAATTTTATGATACACTGTCCGACGACAAATTTGAATTTAAATTCGAATTACTATTTTCTACATTCATTTCTTTCTTTTCTGATATTTTCGAAATTGGAAAAAATTGTTCTTCAACAGAGCAATTCACTCGACAAATAAATTGTTTACAATTTGAATTAATTTTTGAATTCGCTTCAGTACAATTTTTCCTCTTCGTTTGATTACGAATCCTTCATCTCACATTCGTTTTATTTTTAAATTTTATTGTTATATCGTTAAATATTATTATTAGCTAGAGGAAACTCGAATTGTGAAATTTAAAACAAGCGTAAGAGAGCACGAAACGATCAGATCTTTAAAAAAGAATGAAAAAAAGAAAATACGGAAAACCGTATACTTTTCAGGAAAACGAGCATTAAAGTTAATAAATATACGCGTTCGAAAGGCGGAATACGGATAAAGGAAATTAAAATTTCCGCGTTCGAATGCCACGGAAGGATACGGAAGGATTCTTCGTTTGCATTTAAAACGAAGCTCACGTCACTCGCCACTCAAGATATTTGAATAGCTGTTGTCTCGGTCCCACATTCGAAGGTATTATTACATTCTCGTTCGTGCAACACATTCCTCTTTAGAACGACGGTTCTCTCTCGAGAGAGAAAAATACACGAAGAAAATGAAACCGAACAGAGATACACGTGTACCCTAGGATTTTAATCGAGAGATTCGAATAAAATCGAGGGAAATAAATTTTGACGAAATGAATCATTGTACTATATTATTGCAAAACTATATAAAAAAAATTTAGTTTTACAAATGCTTTTATGTTTGGTAAAAAAAAAAAGAATTCGCAATGAAGATCTCATTTTAAAAATGGCCACGCGCTTTGTATTTCTGTTCAATGTACATTAAAGAGAACGATCGGAACAAAGGAGGTAATGCTCAGATTTACGCATGCAAAGGCACGTAATGCGCGCTTTCACGAAATCATTAGTATACAGAGATACCTCTCTGTTTGACGTAAATTTCACTTAATGTTTTATCCAAATTGGTTCGCAATTTACGATGTAAAAATATCAATTATTCTAACTTGCAAATATGTGAATATTTAAGAGTATTTTATCTTTTTAAAACTTAACGTACGAACAGTGAGTTGTTATTATAGTGTCGGGAACAATTAAAATTTTGAACTTTTTATGATAAATTATTTGAATCGAATTAAAAAAAAATCTGTGCTAATTTGTGATTCGACGCGAATTCCTTCTTTTTCCATCTATCTATCCATCTCTTCTTTCCTTGCAATTAACTCGCGCTCGAAGAACGCTTATAGTGCGTGTTAACGCGATTCATATCTAATAACTGTAGGCTCGTGTGCAAGCGCGCTCGGTGAATTTCATTAAGATTACTACTATGTAGCGGAGGTGAAAATTAATGATCGATGATTTCAATATCTGTATCGTTCGTTTGAAAATTTTACTCCGTTAATTGGATTCAATTAAGGGAATAAAACGATACAAATTCGAGGAATAATTTGATTTTACGTTATTAATGCTCTAGATCTTGTCTCGTGCATTTGATAAATAGTGTGGGATAGCACGAAATACCGTAATAAATATTCTTTTGAACTAGGAGTAAGAAGATTAGAAGACTAATTGTACCGAGTGTATCGACTTATTTAAACATGTAATATGTAAATATCATTGATTGTCGAGAAAAAAGAAACAGAAAAAATATCATAGAAACGTAGATTCCTTGATTTTTATATCATTTAGTTAATAAAATTCTTTTGTAACAAATAAGTCTAGATGATGTGCTGAAAAACATCAATAAAATAATTAAAAAAAAAAAAGAATTAAATAAGAAAATATATCAACTGTCGGCTCAAGATTATTTATCAAATTATCAAGCAACGAAACGTCGAATTATTTATATTTTAACAAATAAGATTTAATCGATATCTTTATGTACCGATTATTCCATTTTTCTATAATTAACTCTTGTTAAATAATATTAACATTCTATATAATTAATCGGATTCATCGAACATTTCGAAGCAACAATTTCCAAATTGTGAAAACCTATTTCTTACCGCAACATCGCAGCACATGTGCAATCGAATCGAAATTCATGTTCAGTTCTAAGCGTTGAAAGCGCGCGAAAAATAAACGATCTGCAAAAGAGAGCGGTGTGCTGCGGTTCCGACTCAATTTTTCATCCGGAATTCATTCGGTCGGCTATTATCGGGACGAATAATACGGGTCGCGGATTGATGACCGAAAATAGTTCATTGCCAGGTGTCGGGCGGACGTAGTATCGTTATCGTTGCAAATTACGCACGGCGGGTATGCATACACGGGAGCGCCGACTCGTGTGTGTACATAACTGAAAATTCAATATAGCATCGCGAACCGGGAAAATGGATTGCCTTGGACCGCGATGCGGTGAACGATTTAATACGATTCACGAATGCTTATTGTTGCACCCTCGATACACGAGTCGGCGAACGAGTGACGTTATTTTCGATGATTGGGGGAATTTACCTGTTACCAACGATTAAACGGCGAATTCGTAACGCGACCCTTTGCGGGTCGAATTAATTTACAGGACTTTGAACAAAGAGTGGACGGAAAAAATAACGTTCTAACGAATTTATAAGTAATTCGAGATTTCAAGTAACTTTTTTCTTCTTTTATAATTTTTTTTAATTTTGAAATAGATGCAAAAGCATAGCTGCGAGGAATTGTTTTGACAATTTGAATTGAATCAAAGTTACGTAAGATCGCGATGTAAACAGATTAAGTAAGATGAAAAGAAAATAAAAACGAGGTGATCGATGCAAATATTCTCGTTGAGGAGTTGTCACTCAGCTCGAGCTTGTTACGTGGAGAGAAGAATTTCACGATTTCTTGCAATGCGACGAAATTCGATGTTTATTCCAGGAATTTCGTAAACGCGCAAGAATTTGAATGGAATACGGTATAAAATTCCTCGGAACGCGTGTTTGTTGGTTTCGTTAGAATTACGAGAGAGTCTCTCGTATTTTTCTTATATCTTTTCCTCGGTTTTCGAATCTCTTTCTTCTTACGAACGATTTCTTTAAACATTCGAAGATACAGAATTTTGCGAAAATTTTGAGAAAAAAGTAAATTCTGAATATGTCACGAGTTGAATATAATCTTATAAAAAAAATAACTGAAATTCTGATACGTATAATTATCTCAAATTTATTCCTTTTACCGAATTTTTTATTTTTCGTTTTTATATACAAGCATATATAAATATAAAGAGAATTTAACATATTTCCAGGTATGAAATTACTATTCGTTAATTAATACGAATTAAAACCAAAGCTAAATGCGTTGAAGTAAATAAAATTTCAGATATTCTTACTCGTAAATTAAACACGGGATATATATATTCTATAAAAGTATCAAATAACATCGAACCTGATAAATTAACGAGAGTTTAATTTCACGTTCAATCTTTGATCCTTCTCCGAAAATAGCTTTGTAAAATCGTATCCTGCGAGGATAAGCATCGAAACGAAAATTTTTTCGCTAGTATCAATAAACATATTCCATTTCATCCCCGCTCCTTTTCTTTTTCAACTTGATTAAAACGTAATTCAAGCAACGAGTCGAATATTTTAACAAATTTTCGCGGACGAATTATCGATAGAACAGAGAAAGGAGGGGGGGAAAATAAATAAATAAAATTCAATCGTGTCATAAAAGGCGATGCCTTTTGTTAATCCGAAACAAATTCGAGCTTTGTCGCGTATCATTTCGAAACGAAAACGAAACAAAAGGAATCTCGTTCCAAGAGTGAAATATCCGCGCGGGTGAGGGTAGGTTGTTTCTCCTTTGCATGAAACTTTTCCTCGGTTATAAACTGTTTGGCCGATATTTTTTACGAAAGCCGGCCTCGAGCACTTGCAAAATATTACCCGCGGCGGCATTTTAAATTAACGCGGCTTCTCGTAAGGTTGTCGATTTTAAAACGACATCCAATTTCCAAGAGAAATCTGCCTCGAATGAAAAAGAAAAAAGAAAAAAAAAACATGCGAGACGAAACAGATCGCGCGCAATTTAATTAATGCTTCCTTCCTAACTAATAAATCATTTACTCTCGTGTATCCACGAGTTTCACAAACTGGTCCGTTAAAAATAGGTAATCGAGCGCATCCAAGTTTTTTTTTTAAAACATTAAACCAGGTTATTTATTTATTTATTTATTTATTTATTTATTTATTTACCTTTTCCTCTGTATTTATTTCGCTTGTAAGATTAAATGTTCGAGAAGGGAAGGAAAGCGTGTATTATAAAATATATAGAAACGCGATAAAGGGGATGCATTTTGGGAATAATTTGAAATTTGAGCCGAATGCTTTCGTGCTTTTCATTATATCCGTTAGTTGAAGTGTTTCTCGATTTTCGAGCATTTTGTTGGTATCGTTTTCAAACTAAATATAATATTATTATATCGAAATAAATATCGTTGTGTTAACGTAATTCGTAACTGAATAATTGTTCGGTTAAATCGATAAAATCTGCCAGGTATTTCAAAGATTTTGTTATAATATTTATAAATAAACGTTTCTCAATTTTCAATAAATTCTCGTTTATTTTTATTTTCGATAGGATACGTTTACCGTGACATTGATTTTTATGCGATCGTAAAAAATTCTGTAAAATTTCGTTAAATTAAATCTTGCATAATTTCATAATGGAAAAACTCTTCTCGTTATTATTACTCGATATTAAAAATTCCTCTTGGAAACACTTGATACAACTTGATAAAACACTCGATAAAACAGAAACTATTAATTCGAAATGGGGATCGAAACTGTTCATGTTCTAGATTTATGACAGAGTTCAGAAACTGGTGTCAAATAGTAATAGAGAACGGAGCATTATAAATTCGATCTGGCCTTTGAGCGTTCCTCTGTACTCCCCCGGCTTCCTTTTACGAGCCGGAAACCGTGAAAATTACGAATTAAACCGGAGAGAAACTGCGCGTGCATAAGGGATCCACCACACACGATCTTTGTGAACGTTTCGCGTTATTAAAATCTCTTTAACACGTCCGATTCGAACGCAACACTTGGGACACACTGTGCATCCCCTCAAAGCGACGTTAATTTTCTTGTTTATTGTAAATCGAGCGCGACACACTCTTCTCTTTCTTTCTCTCTATTAGTATTCGATAGATTTCGATCTGACAAACTGGTAATTGGTAATTGGTAAGAGGAACGCGTTACACAGGAAACTGATCCATGAATTGCAATGTTCGAAGTGGTAGACGCATAATAAAATTAAAATTTAAAATCATCGCCTGGGAGACAACGAACTTTCGCTCTGATAGTTTCGATTTAATACAGCAATTTTACTAATATGATACAATTTTATTTTTACTTTGAGAAACGATTCGTTTTTCCAGCAAATGAGCAATAAAGCAATGGGTCTTTAAATATCGAAGGATAAATATTTTTCATCGTGTAATATCAAATATCACGTTCAATTAAAAATGTTAATTGTATTTTTAAACTTATTTCTGTATCATTGAAAAAGAGATATTTTATAGGTATATATAAAATTTAAATAATCTTACAAGATTATTTTGCTATTTCATTTATACAGAAATTTTATTCGAGAGCGAAATAAAGTTATTTAATATTTCAAATTCTCTGCAATTTTTTTCTTATCCTTAATCTAAGATTTCCTATGTAATTATACACTATTATATTGTGTTTTAAAATAAAATTTTTATTGGAATTTTAATTACTCTAATTAAAAAAGAAAATCTTTAAAAAAATATTTTTTTGTTATTATAATAATAATAACAATATAATAACATTTACAACAATAAACACATATAATGTGTTTTTATTTATAATTTTCACAATAATTACAATAAATAGTTAATTCATAATTAATTACACAAAATTAATTTATTAAACGATACATGCTCTTGCAAAAAATTGAAAGCAACGTTTCTTTTGCTCCATGTTTGAACACTATTGCGTTAAATCGATATTTTGGATATAATGATAACCAAGAGATGTCGCGGTCATGTAGATCGTAACGTTCCACGCTATGGCTGTTAAAGCTCGAAAAAGAAAAATGTATTTTTCACACAGACGAATGGAAGAACAGATCTTAATTATAATTATATCGAACATTTTAAAACACACGAAATTTAGGATTACCATGATCAATTGAAGTTTGTTATTTAAAATTAAATTTGTAAAAGAAAATAGGGAATCGTAAAATTTATAAACTGAGAAAATAAATTTTTTAAATGTATCGACTATGTAGAAGGAATATCGAATTGACCAATTTTAAAACGTAAAATTAGAATTCATTAATATGAAAAGAAATTAGAAACAATTATAAATTGGATACTAGAAAATTTATTTAACTTAAAATCTAAAATTGCCCTATTCCAAAATTAAAATTTCGAAACGAAAGAATCGTGAGAAAAACTTGTATAATTTAATTTATAATTGATGTTCATTTAATACATGTCTAATGAATATCTATATAAAAAAATCAAGAATATATTTCCATTATATTGGAATTCAACGTGTATCACAATTAATTATGAAATTTGAACAATTTTTCTCAAATAAAACGAAATAACAATTTGGAAACACAAGATAATTTATTTACTTTAAAACAACTTATTTTATCTCATAATAAAATAAATTATTATTTATATAATTTCTTATTTGAATTAATTACGTGAAATTAAATAAGAGATAATTTCATTACAACCTCTCACGATGAAATATTTTAAGTAAATCTGCATTTTCGATATAATTGATAAAATCAACGTAATAAAATATTGTTCATCTTCTAAAATTGTAATAAATGAAATTTAATAAATTTTATTAAATGAAATTTAATAAAATTGAATAAAAAAAAATTCAAAATTATTACTTACAAAAATAGATGAATAATCTTAATAAATTTTTAAAAAATAAAATATCAATTAATTATCTTAAATATTTTTTTCGAATAATGATTAAAAGTTAATTACATCTGATAAGACTTCATTTTTCATCGCTTTTTTATTGTCTCATGAATGATATACGGTTGGAAAAAAATGAAAAGCTTTTAATAAAAACCAGACCGTCTTATTTTTTCTTGTCGCACGAACTTTCCTCCTTTTAAAAATATAGAGACGATGGTACCCTTTCATATTTGGGGCGTGCAAACGAGCTGCATACCCTTATGTTCCTTGAACTGAGTATTTCTTTGCCACGTTTTGAGAACGGAAATCGAAGAAGCTCACGTTAATGACTCTAGATAATGAATAGAAATATAGGTGGTTGCTTAAAGCACGCTTTCGCCAAGAATTCCTCTTTCTCGTGAAAATAATCAACTTTTTACTTCTTTCGAAACAAAGCTCGTATCTTTTTCACGCATTCGTAATTATACTCTTTCATTTTAAAGTTTTCTAAACCAACCATTCGTAATTGTTCGTTTACTCAATAGTATTGCTAATAAGCATTTTAAATTTTTCAACTAATCACAATCGAAATTTTATCAATGATCAGGATCGATCACCGATCAAGAAATGTTTTTAGTTAAAATTTAATTGAAATTATGATATGAATAATACGAAAAAAAATGAAAATGAAAAATGAAAGTGTATCTTTCTTATACTTTTTTAAAATTTTTTTTTTCAAATTTATCGTTATACTTGCATATACAAATAATATAAAGAATTATTGTAAAATATTTTCATAGATAATGATTTATTTTTTTTTTTAAATAAGAAACATTGTTACTTTCTATTAAACGAATTATTACAAGTTAATAGAAAATCACAATGGAAATAAGATCGAATGATATCATTTAACGCGCACAATCCGACATTCTTTCTGAAATTCGTTAAAAAGTAGATGCTGTAACGACAATGAAATATCTTTATTGCAACAATTTTTTACGTTTGACGATCGATTCATCGAAGAAACGATTCAACTTTTATCTACCATTTTTAATGGATTTTGTAGCTCTTTAATTCTAGCATTGAATATCTTTGAGTCCATTAAATGGTTTTACCGGCGATGGAATCCATTAGAAATTCTGAAACAAAACGTATACGCTTTCATCTTCTACTTCCGACATGATTTTTCTCTTGGTTTCTACGTTTCGTTTCGATCATTCGTTAATTGCAAATTTGCTTTTCATTAAGACTCGTGATATATACCATATTAAGAAAGATGTATAGAAGGAAAAATCTTGCGAAAAATTTTGAAATAAAATTGGATTCACATTTTTATTTAATCCAAAGGAATTTTACTTTTTTAGAATATTTTATTAGATTCTTTTATTTTGTAGCTAAATAACACGGTTCGTCCAAGTTTTCATCACTTATTCTTAAGACACCGCGAAACTTTTTTCCTCGTCGACTCGAAAGTTCCACGAACGATTGCCACGTGGAAGTTTAAGAGACTGTGTGAAAAAGCAGGATATAAGTTTGTCATGAATAAAACAGAAGCATCGGCGTCACTTCGAACAAGATCTCGAGCCGCCATAAATCCTCGAATCCAATGGCGCGGGTAACGTCGTTCCAAGTTGCCGCGAATTATGAAACGAAAGAGATTTGTGGAAAAATTCTCACTACGTCGGCGAATATCGTGACCGATCTCTTCCTGTCATAATTCGTGAATCCCTCCTACTTACAAATCCGAACAAAAAGAAAAACTCGATCGAATTCGAACCAAGAAATCGAGTTGATGATTTTCTTGTAAGAGTAATAATAAGAAATAACGATTAATGGTTACAAAATTGATCACAACGAAACGTATTTTTCTTTTGCTTGTACACTCTCGTTTGCTAGATTTTTGGAAAATCAGAATTCAATTGAAAGAAGTGAAAAAAAAGTTTTTATAAGAGGTTACTTTTTATACGAAAATAATGAAATTTCCATCAATTCCAAGATCAAAATTTAAAAAGAAAAAGTCAAGTTTAATCCCAGGAGAGTTCATTAAAAAAAAAAAGCAGAATCGAAAGTAAAGAAGAACTCGACAACTACTTGGAACAACCAACCAAAGAAAAATCCTTCTTCAATGCGCCAACTTAAAAGTGGCTAAGCTTGCATGTAAAGCGGGAAAGGAAGAAGCGGTTGGAAAGACGTGAAAACGAGATGCAAACGATCCGCCGGAACGGAATCATCGAAGTTTGAAACTGGTCGTGAAGGCGTTCTTCATACGGGTCATGTTAGAACTTTTGCGAAGCATCAGCAAACCATTCATGGTTAAACACGAGTTGTTTCGCTCGATTAGTATCACGAAACTCGGAATTGGCGAAATTTCCATCGATCGAACATATATATATTTCTCTCTACTCCCATTGTTTCATTTCGGATTGGAATCAAATCTCTCCATAAATCGTTGTGATCGTAGGTTAAAACGCATTCGATGCGGCGCCGAAAATTGAAAATTAAATCGAAAATCCTGATGACAGATATTGATTTTTCCAAAATTGTTGTAAAACGAAAAAATGATATCAAAAATAATTATTGCTATCTATATCGCGAATATCTATTACATTTATGCAAAATTTTAATATACAAAATAAATGAATACATAGAAAGACAGAGTATCAAGATATTTAAAAAATAAAAAACATGATTTCAAAAAATGATCTCGAAATATGTTATAGATTATCACTTGATAAAGGAAGATCATGTTCTTGATAATATATTTCAAGATCATTAAAATTGAACAAGTACCTTTTCTAAATAGTTACTAAAATAATTAACAAGTATATTTCGAATTTGAAATATTAAAACGCTCAAATCTGACAAAGAATATGAATTACGCGCCAATAAGATAGATAGAAAATTTCCACGCTATCAACATTCATCGAATTTGTTAATTGACTAAAAAAGAAAAGTCAACATGGCATGATTTTCGTGAAAATTTCATGTTTTGAGGCAATTTTCCAATTGGAAACAGAATTGAATTGGAAACAGAATTAACGTTTCAGTTTGTTTCTCTCCAAAATCCGGTATTTTGGAATTTATCACGATCTTCGCATGAATTTACAATAATTTAATTTCAACGAATTTTACATTGGATACCGCGTTTTAAACCGTGATGGTTTGGAGCTGCTAGAATTTTTGATGAAAACTCGTTATTGAATAAACGATACACTTGATTTTCGTTAGATCGATATCGTTTTCATTAATAAAATAGACATTATGTTTATATTAACTCCTGTGAACATAAAACCGCTATAAAGTTTGATTTGATGGAAAAATAAGCCAATTTCAATATGTGCAATCGATATTTTAATTTTTCACAAATAAACTATCTAAATAACTTTCTAAATATTAATTAAAAAAATTGTTTTTTGAAAGTTATAATCTATCTTCAGATCCTTATTTCTTTTATGTGTTTATCGTGTTACAAAAGATTATTTATGCTCTATTTATAGTATATTTCCTTGAATAATTATAATTATTACGTTTAATTATATTTATAATTATATGTATATCTGAAATCATTGTGCTAAATACTATTTATTCAGTTTTATACAATTTTGTATGTTCAAAAATTAAGCAAAATTAATCAGAAAGTATAATTGTTTTTCTTTTTTTAATTTTTCGAAGTTTTCATTTAAATTTATACAATTAACATGTATATGTAGTTTAAACAATCGCTAAATATAAGTGCACGTCATTTTCGTTGCGTTGTTTAACACAAAACATGACGTCCAAAATTTTCTAGGCAACGTATTATCCTATTTTTGTTTAAAAAATATATTTTTAAATAAATTCTAATAAATAGATAATATTTAAGTCTTCTTCTAGCAAACAATTTATTTTTATAATTTATGATTGACCAATGAACTTTCGTTATATTTTATAAAAAATTTTATCCTATACAGAGAGATCATTTAGTAAAATTATAAAATATTACTTATTTTTGTTTATACATGGATCAAATTATACATCGTATAATATACATAAACAAACTTAATAGACTTGTTTAAAAAACTAAAAATACGAAATTTTAAATTTCCACGTCTTTCCACGATTCGATGAAGAACTGATTATAAAATGATGGAATTTGAAAAAGGGAAGAAGAAAATTTTAACAACAAATGGAAAACAAATAATCCCTCCTCATCTCGAAACACGATAATAAACAAACTCAAAGGTGTCAAAATCCAAAGCAATAATCCACTCGACAAATCCTGTCTCGAGCCAAACCCGGTTACACAGTTTCACCCCCTTTTACCGACCGCACGAACAAAGAGCAAGTTTTCCATTCCCACTGGAAACAATCTCATTCGCCACTTTCATGCCGCACACAATATCCAACTCGTTACATCTCGACGGTAAAAAGAGCAAAAAGAGAGAGAAAGAGAGAGAGAGAGAGAGGGGAAAGAAAGGGGGAAAAACGAAACAGGCTATACGTAGTTTCATCTTCCTTCACCCGCTGCATTAACACGGAACGAGTTATCCCATTTCCACTAGAAACAATCTCATTCACCACCTACTACATCCACACACCCTTCCCTCTAATACCATATGATATTCATTTCTTCGTGCGTTTCTATGTAGAAAAGAGCGAAAGAAAAAAGGGAGGAGCCAAAGAATCATGGTTGCTCTAGCCACGAACGTTGCATGGATTTCATTCAACATGAAACGATTCCGCCGAGGGATCAATGGCTAAATGAAAAATGCAACGGGCTACGGCGTTCGTATAAGAACGCGATAACCAGGAGGGGAGGGAAGAGTTAGAGACGGTTGTTGGGGAAGAGTGGACCGCCGTTAAAGAATCGTGGCAGGTCGGTGAATGAAAGAGGTCGCCAGAAGGTGATGGTTGATGAGAAGAGGTCGAAAGACGAGAAGAGGGTGAAAAGTAAGCGCGCGGTTACGGGCGGAAGAATAGGTTTGAAAGAAGGGGAAGCGAGCGGAGGATTTGCAGTTTTAATTGTTCGCGCCTTCTTTGCGCGTGCCGTCAACGGGAACACATCCGAAAACCCAGGAACAAGAACGAGATCTCACCAACTGGAATATGTTTGGCGTTGCTCGTGTGCACGAGTTGATTCTGGAAACTGGGACAAATTACTTTGCGACGAGAGATAGAGGAATTTGAATAACACGACACGAGGTTTCAGGGGAGTACGGTTTTTCCCTTGCAGTGTATCATTCTTCCTCCTCCTTCCATTCGAATTTCCTCTTTCGATTTGGTTTTCTTTCTCCCTTCTTCTTTTCACGTTGTTTTCCTGCCGGATACTTGATTTAAATTATACTTTCTAATTCGTAAAATTCGTTAATTTTTAAATAAACTTTTAAGTCGATTTATTCGAATTGCCGAAACGATTAATTACTTCGCCAACGAGCGCCAAAGGTTAATTAAATTGAAACGAAACGAAAGAAAGAGCGCTCATTCTTCGAACTCGTTTTCGTTTGACGTTTCGTAAAACCACATCCGTTTCCGGAAGCATCATCCGTGAAACGCAGTTTTCCCGCTAATTACGAAAAAATAACCGCGACGAGAGTTTTCTTCTTGATATCAAAGTCGCATCTCAACTTTCGTCAGGGGGTCGTGCTAATTATCATGGGAATGCGGCTTCGTAATTGTCTCCGCAACCGTCTCTATGGTCTCCTCTCCAAGCACCCTTAACTATCGCGCGTCTTTGAATCCGTTAAAGAAGAAATCTTTGTCTGAATCCGGCTGGTTGAACCTCGCGAGTCGAGCGAATTGCGACCACTTTCCTTTGTTTCTTTGAACGTTGCGATTCTCTAAGATCGAAGGGAAGATACGGTATTTCCAGACGACGTTGTAAAAAAAAAATTCAAATTTACCACTCCTCTTCGTTCGTTAAAGAAGTGAAAATAAAGAGAAGAAGGAAAATTCTACTCTGAATCGTGTGCGATGTCGATGAACCAAGATGATCGCATCGTTAATTTTTGGTCATATTTCTTTCTTATCCCTGAAAATTTTGACAAGCTACTTCGTCGAACGAAACGATTGGAGTGTTATTTTAAAATGGAATCAAAATTTCAATGATCTTCCTTCGTTCAAAACTTTCTTTGCAAATAGAAGCTTTTCTAATTATCTCTTCTCCTGAAAAAGAAAAAGAAAAAAATTGGACCTATTTGCACGGGGACAATAATCCAAATACGTTTCTGAAGCGAACTAAGCGTTTAAGTGGATTAGAACGTAGCGGGGTAACTTTTCAGCTTATAAAAGCACGCAAAGATTATAAGTAATGGAAAGTGTATAAACAGGTTTCTTAGAGAGACGATTACCACGCCGTGTAATCCACGTGCAACCGCTGCTTTCGTAATTACACTTTGACTTCTAATTATCATGCACCGTCAACCTCTTCATTCTTCGTGGCCTCGTTGCGTTCATTTGCACGGTGTTAAGCGTGTCGCGACCACTTTTCCTTTTTTTCTCTTTTCTTCTTTTTTTTCGTATTCGCCTCGAACAACACACAGAGCTGTTTGATTTTCAATGCTTTTTTCTTTTTCTTTCTTTTTTTTTTTTTATTTGTTTGTTGCTTTTCTCTATTGACTGTGATCTCGTCACTCGAACCACTCGCGAGACAAAGATTCGTCGCGATTCGTCGAATGTCATTAACTTTTCATTCGAATTGAAAACTCGATAGAATAGATCTTTATAGCATCGAGGATTTTTCGTTATTAACGAACGTAATTCGACAAGTTTGAATAAAGTTTTATATATATATATTTTTTATATATTTTGTGTTCAAGATTCACTAAATTAATGAGATTATCGACAAGATAACGAGAATACTTCACATTCAAAGTTATAAATTTTTGTAGAGATTTGTAATACATCTCTTATTTATAAAAGATACATTTATAATATTTCTTTATTTTCAATAAAAGCAAATTTAAAATGTAGAATTTTTCTTCATTTCGAAAATATAAATACACACAGTTTCAAATTTCATTTTCAAAATATAATCTTTTTCATTTTTAAATAGTACATAAGAAAACGCTGTTGGGCATAAATTCTGATAACAGCACGATACGAAATAGGCACGTTATTCGTACAAAACTGGTTCAACTTTGTCCAACTGGCGTGATACATGAAGCAGAATCGCTTAAATCACTTCTTTGTTCGCCATATCATTACAACGACATGCATAATATTTACTAGTTATCCCATTGGATAATCGATATCACATTATGTTTTATTTATGAATTTTTATACGAATTTATACGAATCAACTCCATATGGATTGCGTCCTTCTTCAATATCGATAATTTCGATAGTCTCTTTCATTTTGTTCAACGTGATTTTTATTACAAAAGAATTATTATTGTTGCTGCATATAAATTTTCAACAATGTTTAATTAATTTAATTAAAAATTAATTATATTATTAATTAATTAAAATTATAAATTGGAAAGAAGTTACATATCTCGATTTTAAAATAATATAAATTATCTTATAGCTCGCAAAACATTATCGATATCTTTTGCAATGGAAGTTTGTTATTTATTTCAATTAAGTTTAAAATTTTATTTAATTGTATATTCAAAAATAAATAATTTAAAGTAAAATCTTTTTTTCTCCTTCTGGTTTCCTTCTGCGATATTTAAAAAAATACGGCGACTTTCAATATTAAAATATATTTTTAATTCGTTCTATTTAATATTTTAAAAATAAATAAATACTTTAACTCTAATATAATAATTGTAATTAAAATAGTATCATAAAAAATATATACAATTAAAATAGAATATTAATTTTACCAAAAACATATTATCATGAAACAAAAAATATTCTCTCGATTTATTTCCAAACGAATCTGAATCCACTGCAATGAACGATGCTCGAATTTTTCACTTTACTTCATATTCGAATATTTATGCAAACAATCCATTCTTTCCTCGCATAATTTATTTCCACGTATTCCAATATACTCGAACGATCGCATATCCGTCATTCGATTCGCGAAACTAATAATATTTGCTTTTATTTATCAAGCGGCATCGATACGAATCGTAATACGTTATACTATGTTTACACGCACATTTTCGTTTCTACGAACTCTTTTCGTTATCACGGATAAATTGCCATCGAGCGTGTCCTGTGAATATTTAATCAAATAACTCTCGATTCCTGCCTGTGTCACACTGTCTGATCCCGACAGTTTGGCAATTGAACGACATTTGTTTCGTCGACCTGCTTAGGCGGTGCACAGTAATTTTATTACGGATATTTCGAAGCGCTACCGATAAATGTGACGGCCGTTAATCCGTCAAATACGGTTAAACACGCGGTGTTTGTCGTCCTCGACGGACACGGACGCTTTTTCAACTCATTGATTTATTTCGAAAACGAGACCACTAAAGGTCTCCGTCATACGTTTTTAATCAACGCTTTAAAATGGCGACCCTGGTTTCGACAGTGCCGAAGGTGGAGGAACAATCATCTCTTCTCTCTTCTCCTCTTGCAATTAAACGATGATACGATGAAGTGTAAAGCGTGAAATTTAACGAAACTTATTTTCTTCAATCTATTTCAAGTGAATTAAATTGGAAAAAGCTAATTTTTCGTGATTCTCGTGTTATTTCGTATAACAGATCGATGGTTTATCCTTTTGAGGATATTTCAAATTTAGATTCATTTAATTTTCTTATAAATAATCGACTTTCACTTAATATAAAAAATAAATAGGGCATATTGTTCAAAGTAAAAGTGGTTTTAGAATTTGAAAATATTTTTTAATTTATTTTATTCGTTGTGCAATAGAAAGAAAATCTTTTGTGTAATTCCTAGTGGTATAAGTAAGTATACGATCACAAAGCGTATAATGAGATTTCGGTTCCAATGGTCGAACAAATTATGTCAGTTCCCTCATCGAAATTGGAATTGGCAGAGTTATTTCTTCTATATCGTACTGAATCTCATAACATTCGATTTTATCCTTTGCCTTGAAAACGAAGTATTACAACTCGATTCAATCTAACGATCGAGACTAAAATATCCCCTCTATACCATTAATGCTATCTTGAGAACAATTGAGAAAGTAGAATGAAATATTAATTTCTATTTCTATTATAATATTAATTTCTATTCTATTATTATTATATTAATTTCATTGTAGAAAAATGTTTTTTTTTTTAGTTAAATTATTTTGAGAAGTTTAGATAGTAAGCCTCAATTTCGATAATATTACGATCATATATCAAATATGAATTATACGTACGTATCAACTCGTTTACTGTCAATTTAAACGTGTAGCCGAAAATTAATTCATTAATCGTTATATCTGGGAAATTATTTTTTAATTTATTTCGTAATATTTCATGTCACAGGCATCTCACAGATTTCAGCTTAGTTCCAGCGTGAATCGAATCGATTACGCACATTTGTCGTACATCGCGTATATATCTATAAATAACGGAAGAACTTTGACTTTCGATTCGAATTTTCTCAGCTGGCGTCGATGACGAATGGATCCCTCGCGTTATCCGGCTGCATCAGCTGCCGCGTCGAAGTTTTAAGCCCGTGATCGATCGTTTTCGATTAGTACCCGGCCCGGTCTTGAAGCAAAGGCTGCTCTATCACGGAGCTTGCTTAACCAACTCTCTCAAGACTTAAATGGAGACAAGTACATTTGACTTTGTCCAGAAACGATATCAAACTTCAAAGAAGTAATCTATGAGAGACGCTTAATCGAGAGTCGTCTCACCCGGCTTCGTATCGATTTCATTTGAAATCGTTAATGCAATTAAGCTTCGGAGATTTGAATGCATAGAGTTTGTTGAAAGGACGTTTGGTTACAAGATCAGTTCCAAGTGAATCTATAATTATTTCTTAAATTACTTTTGCTCCAATAGCAATAATGACAGGATAAATGTTTACTTGGTATGAAGTAAAACGATTTACATTCTCGTTTTTTTTATAGACTAATAGAAATGTTTAAACTGTTAGAAATTTCAGTTTGAATGAAAATTTATAAAATTCAGAAAGACTTTTATGTTCATCGTAGGAGATAAATCTTATTTTTTTATTTTTATGTTTTTATTGAGATATTTGAAGTCTGGACGTAAAAAGGGATCATAAACGCCGTAACAAAATGTATATTTCTTAGATTCGAAATACAAATTAAATCTATAAACGAAAAGTAATCGATTAAATCGTATTTTAGAAAATAAGTTTCGATATATTTTGTCAATATTTTTAATTTTTGCCAATCTTATTTACCCAACAATTGAGATATTTACGCAATTCACATTCGCGCGTTGAACGTGGAAATGTATAAACTCGTCCAATTTGTTACAGAGAGGTAAAAGTTTCAAGCAAAGAGCAAGTTTCATTAATCTCGATATCGAGATACTAAAAGTAGCAGAGATTGGAGAGGCTATTATACTTCTGGCAAAGAGCTGTGTTGGTAGAAAGTACGAATGCCAGATTCGTCACCATCTGGTAGAAAGGAGGGTACAAATTTTCACAAGTGTTTGAAGACTATACTTTTATAAAGTTTCGACGAACAAAGCAACTCCACGACTAAGTTTCTGGCAGAGCGAACTAGTCACTTCTTTCCTGTCCGACCCAGAAATATCCATGTATCTTCATTTCTTTTTGATTTTCATCAAAGCCAAATTGAGACGAGAATAAATCGGATTTTTTGTTATTCCATACCTATTTCTTCATTTCTGTTCTATATCTAGACTGGATCAATATTATAAACACTACATTATATAATAAAAGTTAGAAAAGTAACTTTTAAATATAAAAAAAATTCATCGAACTATTATTTTTGAAAAATTATGCAAAATGCCAAACACAAAAAGCATTGTATCTGATTTTTTCCATATCTCTATATCACATTTTCCATCGACAAAAACAAGCTTTCCATTTCTAACTCTGATTCTAACGAATTCACTGAGAAACGAGAAAAAGAGAAACTCATCATTCTCGTCTACGAAATAAATCGTTTCATCCACTGTTGATCTCTCAAATTCCCTGGTAAGACGTAAAACTTGGCCATGGATCACATCTCTATTTCCAAAATTAAGTTCACTGAATTCGTAATCACTATTATCCTTTCCCTTTTTTATGCGAAAGTACGAAAAGAAAAAGTTTCATTCAACTTCTTTAACTAATTGTAAATAATTTGTTTAAATTTACGATAACGATGGAAGAAGAAATACACGACTGGATACGAGATCTATTTGATAAATCTAACTCCTTTTCTCAATTCGACCGTTATCTTGATTCCACAATATCGACAAGATTTACATTTCAAGAATGAAACCTTTTTATACAGAAAATAAAAAGTCATAATACATAGAGTTACGATTCAAATAATAACAGTAATACAAATGTGAGACGTATTCTTTTTATTTAATTACTAAAATAAACATATTAATTGTTCTGTATATTTAAAATTTTTTCCCCTATCGTATATATTTTTATATCCACTTTATCCATCGTATAAAATATTTTCTGTATCATAGAATAACAAAAATTTTTAATATGTTATTCATTAATTTCTCTGTTGTTCGTTTTTTTGTTATCTTTCAACTAATTTCTACAATATTTTTAAAATAATAATTAAGATATTATCATTTATCAAGTTTAGAAATAAATTCATCATATCATATCATCTTTTTCTTGCTTAATATCGATAATCCAACAGATTGAAATTTTCTTTTATAGCTTTATAATTCCTTGACATAACCTCTTTAATTCACTCGAAATATCTGGGACAAATCTTACGTTTGAATAATTAAAAAGAGAAAAAATGGTCGGAGGAGAGGATAAGAAATAAAATTGTAACTGCGCTAACCAAGTCCCGCCTTGCTCGTCGGATGGATTTAAATAAACGCTTCGAGCAGGAAATTTTTATACTTGGTCCCTTTTATCTGGAATAAGCTGACGAATATTCGAGTGGGCGAAATAAGAGTAGTCGCGGATAATGCCAGGCAAAGGCGCTACTCTTTGCGAATTCCCCCACTTATTTTAGACGTCCAGAGAATACAGCCATTGTTACGCGATATAAAATGAAAATCGAGGACGAAATGGTAATCTTTTCAACGATTGTCACGTGTCCACCCCACCACTCGTTCTCTCCTCTTTTGTTACACTATTTTTTTAAAAATCGAATTAACGTTGTAATTTATGCGCTAATTATGGTTGTTATGTATTTCAATTACGTCATTGGAATTTTTCCTTCTGTGGATTGCGAATATTTATGCGAAAATTTATGTTTTTATAAAGAGATATATTATATCGTGATTACGAAATAATATTTTGTTTTATATCTTAATCTTAAAAATATGCTATGAATATTCTTGGTAACTCGAAATATTATACATGACTATTAATTGATAATTAATTAACCATGAAAATATAAATTCTTTTATTTTTCTATGTAATATTCATGAGTATTCTGCACATAACGATCGTAATAAAATTGATATTTTTTGCAAAATATTTTAATAAATATCGTTTATTGAAGATTCGTCAATATCAACAATATTTATTTCATATCAGATTATTTTAGTACAAACGATTATCAAGTTGTATTATTATTGAAATATCTGCATTATATAAATCGTATCAAATCTTAATTTGCATGATAAAATATTCTTGTATCGATTTATGCATACAAAAGCATAATATATTTATAAAAAATATACTTGAAGCGATAAAAATTCGATATCATAAATTGATTAAAAAATTCATTTTTAATCAAGTATAAAACTTTTATTTTCACAATTCTGAGTTCATTTTTTTTTATCACATATCAAGTGGAAAAATAAAGATATTAATTTTTCTCAAAAATTTGAAAATATCAATCGATTTGAAGATCGAGTTTTACAAAGTTGAATATTAGGATTAAAAAATTTAAAAAAATGTTATATTTTTATCATTTTCTCCAATTTTTTAATTTCTGTCGATATAATTATATTTTATGACAAATTTAAAACGAAATATTGAATAAATGAAATAAATAACTAGATAAAAAATCATAATCAAATATTTGCAGAAAGCTTTAAGCGACAATTTTTTCATTAATATTTATTTTTGTAAAATCATAGACTCAAATTTTAAGAAAATAATAATTTCGTCATGCATTATATCTAATAATTTTTTGAAAATTTAAATTAAAATTTTCACGTGAAATTTATTAAAAAAATCTAACGTATTTAAATAAATTGTACGACATTTCTGATTTAATTTATAAAATATACAATAAGGAATATAATATATAAAATATATAATAAGGAAAATTCTAGAAAAAAATCAACATTGATATTCTTAACAATGTATGAATAACAAAGTATCAAAAACCTGTCATTATTGAAATAATAAAAGAAAATATACTCACAAAAATACCATCAAACAAAAAGTATTTTCATACTCTCGATTCGCAAAACAATCGTTTCTTTCAATCTGATGAAAGGATCTCTTATGTAACGTTCTATCTTAAAAATAGTTTCCATTAGACCGCAGAAAAAAGGAAAATGTAACCGTTGAATCACCGTCAAAGTTAATTTAATCACACGCCAACAGAGATGACATTTCCACTAGGTGACTAGGCGAAAAAAAAAACACCTAGGTCACACGAATACGATGTTGAATTTTGTTTCTGTTCTTGGCAAGCCGCCCGAAAGAATCTTCCAAACAATCGCTCGCCCTTTCGGATAAAATTTCCATCGCATCTGATACAATAAAAAATCTTTTTCTCATCGACCCGCATACGTCAACCTATATATTCGTTCGAACACTTCGATTATCAAAATCTCGTTGAATTTTAATAATCATTTTCTAATGATTTTATTTTTAAACCGTTTATTAACCGTTTATGATAAAACATTTAGAAACGACCAATTTATATGTCAGAGGAAACAATATTAAAGTTGTTAAAATATTAAAACTTTCATGAAAAGTAGCATTTCAATAGAAATTGCAATTGATTATCTGAATTGTAATTAAGATTGTAATGTAAGCTTATCAATATGAAAATTATTATTATATTTAAATTCGTTTTCAATTTTTAGTTCTAGAGATAATTTTAACATTATAATATAATAATTATATAATAATCAGAAAAGAGAATGAGGATTAGATTCTTAAAATGAAAATTACAGTGTAATGTAAGTCTATTTGCTAATCATTTATAAATTTTTTTATAAATCTATATACAATCTATATACAATCTACATAAATATATAGATTTATATAAATTTTATAAGTATACATCTTTTAAAAAAAAATGTTACAAGAGGTTTGTTTCGTTTCACATTAAAACTGTATTTTGTTTTACACGAATGATACTTCAATATCCCACATTTACGATGGTGAGGAATTTTAATTTGTTGAAGAGACTACTCGTTAGTCAACGATAATTGAAAAATATTTTAACAACCATTGACGTAGAATGTTGCCAATTGCTTTTATCTCGCATTGCGTTCCGTAATTTGCGTTACATTGTGTTACATATATTGTTGGATGACCCATGCGTTTCCTTTTCATAGAATCCTCGACCAATCATTGAAAAGAATTAAAAGGATTTTAAAACAGTTAAAATTGTTGTGCTCGAGCTTTTCTAAAATTATTGAATTGAATACTCGAAAAATAATGAAACGAAATAACCAAAAATATATAAATTATTTAATTTTTTTATTCGAAAATAAGTTTATATAATTTTTCAAAGTTAATTTTTCAATTGTTTGTGTAATTATTCAATTTACATTTAACATTTAAAAAATAACTTTTTATTAATCGAAACAAAATTACATCAGCTTGATGCAAGTTGTTGTAAATATATATTATACACAACTTCAGCCATTATATAAAAAAATTCTTTTAAATACAAGATCTATATATAATATCAATAGAAGTCAGTAATGTATATTTTATAATGATAAATTTTTGTTTCTAAAATTTAAAAATATTCGATATTTTGAGATATTTAAAGAAAAGAAAATTAAAAAAATTAAAATTTAAAGAGTATATGAAATGAATTTAAAGAGTATATTAAAGAGTATATGAAATGATTAAATAATTGTTTTTCACTGAAAAAATAATTTTTATATTTTTATTATACAATATGTTAATATATAATATAATTCAAAATAATGATCTTTTTTATTAGCAAGAAAAAATGCAATATTTGATCTTAAAAATAAAATTGTATAACTGTTCTTGAAATGAAAATATGCAGAAAGTGTTCGAGAGATCTTTAGTCTGTCATGGCATTTGACAGAAATGGTGATGATCTGTTGATGAAATATCAGAGAAATTTGACAGATGAGTCGAAACCTCCCAATTCAGCACAGTGGCTGTTTATCGAATAATTTTACCTATATCGTCATCCATATGCGAATGAGCCAGAAAACTATTATCCATCAATAGAGGAATGCGCAAGAATGGTGCGAAGATAAATAATAAAAGCGAGCAAGGAGTGATCCGTTAACGTGGATCTTGAAACGAGAACGGAAAGTTTACGAAAGCTACGAGTTTCCACGCTTCGAAAGTTTCACTACTCGGTATTTCGGTAATGTCAGCATTATCCGAACTTTTGTACCCGCCCGGTTGCCGAGCAATTTCCACCGCGTTCAAATTGTTTCGACTTTTACGATGTTTTAGCGTTTATGGAAAGTAGGCCTCCTGTCAGCCTCGGTACCGCCGCTCCTTTTAAATATCGAATTAAACCGCCATCGTTGGAAACTAAGTTACTCGGTCGAGATAGCCGGAAATGGGCTTTTTCTTTCCTTTTCTGTAGCTCTCGCTTTTGTTTGCACGAAATTTTAATCCGACGTAATCACCGTCTTTTATAATTATATCTTTATATAATATAATTTATATTATATCAAATTATTTCGAGCCAGAGGATCGTTGCTGTAGAGTTTTTCACGAAGATGATGCAATTGTATTTTCCAAGTTTGTATATTTGCTTCGAAGAAATAGACTTTGTATCGGATTTCTTTTTTTAGGAATTTCGCAATAATTTTTATCAAGCTTAAGCTTCGAAAAAATTACTCGCTACTTTTATTTACGACTAATATAATGATTTCCTAATAAAAAATATTATATAAAAAGAATTAGAATGACAAGTGAATAAACAATCATAGGATGTTATTGTATGCATATTTCTAATTTCCTCTCTCTTATTCGGAATATTGCTCGAGAATCAACGTTATAACGAAAATGGAACAGAAGGGGAGATCTCCGCATTTCCTCGAGATGCAATTATGCATGCACCGTTACGCGCGTTGAAATCTTCCTATACGCAAAATTTTGTTTATTATCGGTCACAAGTTGGATTCCGCTTGACGACACGCCAAATCAATTCCTATTAAAGTAAATTTCAAAGTTTACTTAGCCTCTGGTTCATTTATAACTGTTTCCATAGCATAGCGACGACAAACAATTCGCTATTCGAATGTTTGAAAGCGAAACATTCGCTATTTCCGAAATGAAACATTTTCGCTCTTTCGTTTCGAGGGATGAAACACCGAGAGACAAAATGGGGCGGAGTCAGGATATTTCTTCGGTTTGCTTCGAAACGTTGACATTTTTTTTCAAAATCCTCCAGTTTCCTGATGAAAACAAACGTCATAGCTCTCTCTTTCTCTCTCGTGTCTCTTCCCTCTTTTCTCTAGATAGAAACGAGACAAAAAACGGAAGGAAAAATTTAAAGGAAGGAACAAAAAGTGATTTCTATTTTTCTTTCAGACTTTAAATTTGTACGCGCGATTCGAAAGCGTTATTTAACGACAAGGATTCTTGCTCTATATTCCTTATAAACGAATATATGGAAATATTTACGCGGACGAACGAAAACATTACTTATTGAACGTTGAAACTTCGTATTTTGATCGAAAATTTCTATCCTTGGAAATAAAGTAAATCGATCGTAACAAAGAAAATATGTTCCACGATATATCGAATACCAATTGTTTCCGTACATCATCATCCTCTTATGATTTCCAAGCCTTTTTTTTGTACACGGTTCTTTGAACAGAAAACTCGAAGATTTTGAAATAAATGAAAAATGTAAAGATACGGGATATATCAAACTATCAAATATTTAATCGCTTCTTGAAACGATACGAGATCGCTGCATCGCTGTCAATTAAGTAGATTCGAAGTGGTATGTACATAGGGATGAACCGTAAAAGGTGTAAAAGCGGAGAAATTCTTCTCTCTTGTGCACACTGCTTGAAATATATCAAAGGACTCTTTGAACGCACTCTACAAATATCATCGATATATGGGATAAAAGATTTTTCACTTCAATTTTCGCTCGTTCAAACTTCAAGAAATTTTCTAGAATATTATAGATAGCAGGTTATTAATTAGTAAAAATAAGACTCACATACTTTCTTTTTGAAATACTTGTTAATCGAACAAGTCTCTTCCGCGTCTCAAGAATTTTTTAATTTCTTCTTAATTTCAAGATACATCTTAACATCACAATCTTAACATCGTTAGAGATACTCGAGAGGATATTAAACAAGAAATGTAATACCTTGAAAAGATATTAAGATACTCAAACATACTTCAACTTTTTGAAATTTTATTAAAGCTTGATGGAGAAGAGAAAACGGGAAAAAATATCGAGCAAATTTCTCATAATTATAATATTAAGAAACAAAATGTTAAAAAAAAACTCTGATTAAGAAAGAGTAAATCGATCTTTGAATGTTTTATAAAATTTCTCGAATATTTGTTTTTTGTAAAAATTGAGAAGCTAGGTTATTATATTTTTAAAAATAATTCTTCATCATCCTTCTTTCTTCTAATTATATTTAAAAAAAAACTTTTCGACGTACAATTCTTACTTCTCAGATTTTTCTCTCTCGAATCGGTTTGATGAAAACGAGTAGATAAACGTGATTCCCCGAAATTATCTTCCGTAATAAATCGCATTTTCGAAAGATAGCATTATTCTCGGGGCAAACGGAGGGCCATGACAAGCCAGACGAGCGTGCACGATGAGTTTTTCATTTCGAGGAAAGCAATGCCGATGATAAGCCGTGTCTCGACGAATATAATGGACAACCGGGCCTCATCAACAGTTGACGCGCTTTTATTCCGCCAAGACGCGCAAAACTGCTCTTTTGAAATTTAAATTTTTGCTAATGAAGTGCAATTTACAACGGCCGTTTCGTTATGTCTACACCGCACGAAATTTACCGCGATGCGGAATTTCTTATTGGCACGCGTTTTCTCTTTTCTTTCTTCTTCATCCCCTCCTCTCCCTCTCCCTCCACAATATTTGTTATCTCTCGTATGGACGGTTTCTCTCTCATTTTTTTTCTCCATTTTCATCCGCTTTTTCCCTCGATGCAACACGGTGTAAAGTTTCCTCCTTTATTCTAAACTCAGTTTTAAACCTGGTTCAACGTCTTCTTGCATGTCAACAATGTTCGTATTTAATTCTTTTATTCTTGAATATAGAATATAGAATATTCTTGAATTATGGTGTCCTAATTCTTATTCTCTTTCTTTTTCTGCACTATATTATTTTTTTTTTATTTGTCTTAAATAATAATCGTGAATGTTCTCATTCTTATCGGTTTTTATTTTTTTATTCCAAATTGTAATCGATCATTTTCTTTTTACATTTTTCTATTTGCTATGGAAATAAAATTTTTTTTATCTGCAATTTCGTTCTTAATTTCCTTAAAAATTGAATATTATTGAATTATCATAGTTATAATTAAGAAGATGTATAAATATTAGAAAATAAAAAAAGAGATTTTTAATATATTTATTCAGTCGGAGATCTCTTCATCGTTAATGTATCATATACAAGATCAATTGAATTTATGATCGATATGTACGTAATAATGCAATAAATATTTACATTTTCTTTCTTTATATTACATCTATGAATTTTGATTGTGGATTTAATTGATAAGATGTAACGAAAAAGAGATAGAAAGGTTAACATTAATATCTGAATATCTTTTCATATTTTTGAGATCAATCAAATTTTAATAAAAAAAATAAATAAGAAAATTAATATTAATATGCATAATTGCATATAATACTTGTAAAAATTATAAATAATAAAAAATATTTCTTAAGTAATTCAAAAAGATCTATTTTGATTATTTGAAGTTAAATAAACTTTTTTTTAAAATTAATAATATTTTTTAAATCGAAATTTACTACGTTATAAAATGAATTTTTATTTTAAATAATAAATAAAAATATTCTCTTAACGATTTACATTTGACTTATCAAAAAAGGGAAATTTCATTCACTTATCTTTTTTTTTTCCTTTTTTTTCCATTTTCAATACATCAAACAACGAGATCAAATTAAAAAACAACTGTTTAGAAAATTCTATTGAAATTTCTACGTTTTGCTACGTTGAAATTTAAAAAAAAAAAAGGAAAATTTTTATTCGTACGATTCACATACAATCATTTTCACATTCATTTTCAATTCGTTCGAGAATTTTACTTTTCCCCTTGCATATATTTTTACGATAAAAAAAAGAAAGTGCAATAATTGGCTTTCCTTCATGGAATAATGAAAATCAGTGGGAAATTCACAATTCGTTGAAGTCACAATTAGAGATTCGCTTCTGAATCGGAGTCAAACAACTTCACCGTGCATTAACCGATTGAACGTTGTTAAGAATACAAAGAGGTATTTGTTCCATGAAGTACATATTTGCTTTTCGTTTGATACTTGATTCAGTTTTTCAATTTGATTCCATTATAGTTCAACGAGGTATACATTTTACGTGAAATATAATTTATTTTTATCTATTTTCCTATTTTTAAGTTTTATCAACGAGCAATAAACATGGGAAAAAATGTTAATAATATTTTCTATTAAATAAAGAATATCACATATTTTTATTAACGTTTATGACTTTCATCACCATACGAAATTGCACGCAAGATAAATCTCTGAATATTAATTCTTAGTTAATTGAAGTTTCTACTAAATCTTTTAGGACAATGTAATATTTTTTCCCCTAAATATTCCAATTTTTCAAAAAATTTTAAAATTACTTTTTCATTTTAAATGTGAAATTAAATCTTATTTCTTTATTATAGCATTAATTCTTAATATATTAATTGACAAAATTCTCATCTTCGAGTAGACACTTATATAACTCTTTCGAAATCGTTCAATCTTTATTCGAATCTTCCCGAAATTAGATCTTCCCGAATGGAGTCAAAATGCTTAGAAAATAAAAAAAATGACAAAATGCAATTATTTACGATAAACTAACTATAATAATCCGATTTAGGTACATTTAAATTTTTCTTCGTACGCCATATGCCTCGTTCGTTTATCCTCATCTATTCAATCCCGTTGGAAAAGTTTTCTATTGTCCAAAGGCATAACGCTGTGAAGTTTTCACGGTACATTTCGAGGAATACTCGTCACGTAAACAATGCCACGTTTGAGTTGCACGAGCCACGGGGAAATTGAAGTCGATGCGGTGGAACAAACCGTGTTTCGAAAGTATGAGCATTCGATGAGAGGAAACATCCGTCAGATTTTCAAACAAGTCAATCTCGAAAGTATTCCAGATAATAACGTGGAACGAATCATTTTGTACGAGAGCCAACTTTAAAGTAGATAGAAATGACAGTATATCGGAGCGATTGCTTGAACGAATAAGCTCGTGAGTAATCGTCAATTGGAATTCACTCAGGAAATGAAGATTGTAATTGCTTTATGCGGCTTTCTCATTTTGATTCAATCTTGCGTACAATAACTTTCTAAACTGTTATTTCATCGATGTAACTTTGAGAAGAAAAGAATATTTCGTTATATACAAAAATTTTTCATCAACTTTTTCTTCTATACTATAAATGCTTTAATTTTACTTTAATTATAACAAATTTTTGGTACCAATATTTTTAAATATTCGTATACGCCCAAGTGGCAAAGATGTAATTCCAATTTTTCAAATATCATACAATCAAATATTCGAAGTAATACTTACAGTTATACTTAGTTCGAAGTAAAATATAATCGAAAAAGTAAAGAGACTAGTCTCTTTCTCTCTCTTCTCCTCTCTTTCTTTCTCTGACCGCAATGAAATTTTACGAGTACCATTTGCAGAGTTGTAGAAGTCGAAAGTTTTTAAAAGAACTTGGCATACATAATCTTTGGAAAGTTAAATCAGGAAAGAACGTGCGTTCTTGAATCTCTTTCACACGGTAAAACTATTATTGTGATATTTAAGTACTTATTATTAATGATTTCTGTAATGTGTAAGTTTTATAGTTTGTGAACATTTATAAATCGAAACGAGTGTAACTGTAATTCACAATCATGTTTTATTTTCTTAAATTCCATGTTCGATCGAAAATCCTTCAGAATTCAATCGACGTTGCTTCAGGCAACGACTGATGTATGAAGGCTGCAGCTGATGTATATTGTCAGTTATCTTGCTTACATCTCAATAGCAAACTACAATATTTAATATTTTGGAAAAGTTTGTATTCTAACTGAAAATTAAATAGAAATTGAATGGAAATTATAAACTTTAATTATACATATATATATATATACTTTTTAATTTTCTACACAATTCTATTAACTTTAATTCCTTTTTTTTCAGAATACTTTTATCATAATATTTTTATCAAAATACATGTTTTGTAATTTAATTAAAAAGGAAATATTTTCTGATTTTTTATATCATTCTCATAGTTACGTAACAACTATTTATCATACCTCACAATTTTAATTACTCTTTTACATTAAACAAATATTCCTTTTCCAAAACGAAATGTATTTCATCGTATTCCAATTAATTAAATATTCACATCAATTCTATCGATCCATCCTTCAACATTTGTCGCTTAATCATCCGTATTGGTTATGAAATTGACCTCTAAAAAGGAATAGGCAACCGACAGTGGTAGCCATTTCATCGATTGCGGATCTCTACCACTCGCTAGAGTCTATTAGGAGATAATCAACGTAACAATCTTTCTTATAGCTTCGTTTTGGCGTGTCCGAAGTCATAAAGCAAGGATATTTGAAGCAAATTCAAATTCGAATCGATCGGTGAATGCAATTCGCTGTACCGATATTATCGACTGAACTTCTCTAGTGAATTTAACGCCCGATAACCGAACCAAAGAAGCATCTTTTCGAAGGAAAAGGTAACTAGCTGCTCTCGGATCTACTTATCTTACATGGCACGCAGGCCGCAGTGACAGGCGCAATTGCATCCGTTGAAATATAAGGGAACATTTGAATCCCAGAGCGGAAAGACAGTGTGTTAATTTATGGAGAATCCGACGTTACACGTGAAATTATTCCACGCACGGTGCGAACCTCAACGGGATACTTTGTTGTGAAATTAAAACGACTGTAATTTTTGTTAATAATTGGAATTTTTACTGAAATTTTATTCATATAATTTTATTCAAATATTGTAGTTTATGTTATGACAAAGTTGTAGTATAGTTTAATAATATATTTATTGTTTTTTAGATAATAATAATTACGGATGAAATAATTGGTTATTTTTAATAGTGTTTATTATATTTCGAAAAAGAATCTTCTAAAATTTTTGTTAATAAATTTATACCATGATTTTTTAATTATATGTAGAGATTAAAAATATCAAATCAATATCATATAAGATTTCAAAAATGTGAATATATCAATTAACTGGAGATTCCTGAGGCAATTTCGATCGATATTTTCCTTTTTAAAAATTTTAATCGTTTTCTTTATTAGTGAATTGTTAACAAAAAAATATCGATCATAGAACGCATAGATTTAAACAAGTCGCGATGATAAAATTGAAGAAAATATCTTGAATATGATAAATCAACGTGTTAATTATATTATTTGGAATGCATGGAATAAATCTCAATAATTAATTCTATATTTCACTATTGTATTTTGTCTGATTCTGAATTTATATGTACAATTATATAAATTCTTAGCCCTCTTTATCTTTTTTCCACACTCAAAAAAATAGAGGAGGAATACAGAGATAAATATATAGTGAACGATCATTTGTTCAGATTTGATATTGAACATTCGTACAGGATTTTTCCAATCCTTTATAATCCTCTTCTTTCTTCCCTTCTTTATTATCTTCTGTTCCTCTTCATTTTCAGCTTTCCTTTCCTTTTCCATTTTTATCATCTTTCTCTCCTTCCTTTTCCCCCTTCTTTTCCATCGCTTTTTTATTATTCTTCTCTTTCTTCTCACCTTTATTAACTTCCTTTTCTTCTCTTCCTTTATTACTTTGTTTTTCCTCTCCTTCTTTATTATTTTCCTTCCCCCTTCTTTATCACTTTCCACTCTTTACCACTATTTATCATAATAAAAGTACACTTTTATAATATTTTCATGTACTCTTTCCGTTTTCTCAATCAAAATCAGATCCTCATTGGCCACAACTACGGTAACTAAACGGAGCGTTTAACCAAACTATCCAAACATTCAGCAAATTAAATTGATCAACCTCTGTGTCAGCCACGGCACGCTAGCCGCTATGACAGTTACCGCTACATCGTAGGAAACACGTGGAGTGGATATATCTATGCGGGAATGTTGGGATTTCCGGGATTCAGAGACCAACCTGGTCTCGCCTCCCGTATCTTAGAAGAGCTATGCGCCAAGTGCGAACGCACTGTGCGACACGAGTATGCGATACGCGTAAACGCGCCGTGTATTAACGTTTACGTCGCCGCTTTTCAACCGACCGCTGATTCATTGAGCGCCACTACTGTTTCGGCCTACTGAAACGAACAAATTCTACTGTCAGCGGAACGGAGACCGAAGCGCGCATCCTTCATTACGTCCAATGATTCGATTTAAAGTGGATCGACGATCGAAGTCTTTTCTGTTTTCAGTCGATTCCTTTGATCGATCGAAGGGTTAAAGAATTTTGTAGAGATTGTTTGAAAAAGATGAATATTTTCATAGTTTGTTATAGTTGTAATAGTAAGTTTGTTTTGTATTACTTAAACGAATCTTTGATTTTCTAATGATCTTTCTTTAAATTCTTAAAATCCACTTTTTAACATTAAATGTTATTTACGATATTTATTTGATTTTTAAATATATATCTCTTTATATATATATATGAAATAAAAGGAAAACGAACAAGATGGATTTACATATATATAACGATGCAATTTTTTTTACTTAATTAACTAGCAATTACATTTCTATCAAAAAAACAATATAATTATCATGTTGTTAAAAATTTTGTAATATTTTATTAGTAATTCTTTCAAACAAATTAAGAACCATTAAATCATCGGATTAAAACGTGAATTATCTTTTTATTCGTAAGTTTTATAATTAATTCCTCTTTTCTTATTGTTCATAAGAAATTAGAGATGCGTTAATAATATGAACTTGATTATTTTTTTTTCTTTTTTCTTCAAAATTCTTCTAAAGACAGTCATATCGGTGCAATTTGTTGCACTGTATAATTATTTTTGCACATTGTAACTGGCTTTTACGCATACATACATATATATTATATATATGTTTCGCTCATTACACATTTTAAAGCCATTTTTGTTTTCTTCCTTTTTTCTCTTTTTCCTTTTCTTCGTTTTGTTTTCGAGCCCCTTTCCCGTTTCATGACTCACAAAGAACGATATCTTTGAAAAAGAAGTATTTTATTCAGTCTCTTTTAAATTGCCTTTCATGTTTTTCGTTATTTCTTCTTCCTTTTCTCTTTCCTTCTTCTTTCCACCCCATTAAGCTTAATAGTACGATTATTAAGTCTTTATCGAGTAAAATGAAAATCTTCCTATTAAAGGGAAATTTGATTTTTTGATTTTTTTTAGAAACGATTCCTCGTTATTCAATTATTTATTATTATATTTGTATATTATCAATTATAGATGATACGCAAATAATTTTAAAGCAGAGGAAAAACATAAAAACACAAAAATGACAAATTTGTGTTAAATTGAAGATATAATATCATGTAAGTATATTACGATACAATATCAACAGAAAGAATGATAGACAATAACACGAAATATTCAAGTAATTTAAAACAATAAAATAGAAAGATAGAGAATAAGATCTATGCTGAAACTACTTTACATTTTATGATTTGCGTGTAAAATCTTGAATAATAATAATAAAAAAGACTGAAATTTGTGTGCCTTATACTTCTCATATTGAAATATTGCTTTTCAATTATTCACCGATCTTTTTTCTTTCTCTTTCTCACGTATTCTACAAATATAACATATTTATAGTATACATATTCGCAGAAAGGAAATAAATTTTTAATACGAATTAAAAAAGAAAAGAAAAGACGGAATTCGAATCCACTGACTAAATCTCTATAATAATTTTAATAATTCCTCTATTATTATTTGCCTCCACTTAAGCGAGCATCTAATCTTGCGTTAATGAATATGCACCATCCCTCCTTCTTTAGATTATATTTCCTCATTATATCTTCTCTTCGAGAATACGGATGATCCAATTTACTAGCAAATAGTGTTAAGCAATTTGTATCTACCTTCTTCATAGAGGAATTTACACGCATGGCTTCATTCCCTTCATATCTTCGTTCGTCCGTCTCACTTTGACTTTGGATTGGGGCTTTTAGTAGCGAATCGTGCTTTTATTGGCACTGTATCGGACGACTGTTTGATCTAAATTTTTCCCTTTGGGGAGTTTATCCGGAACCGAGTTAAGGATGGTATAGATTAGAATATGTGGAGGTCGTAAAATCAGTTTGGAATTAAAGTAAACGAGTGTTGGAACGAGCGAATTGATAAATGCGAATGGACGAGAATTTAGAATTTACATTATTATTTTACGTAAAGAATCGAGTTATGAATTGATTGAAATAAATATATGTATTTCTTGGGAGATAATGAAATACGAGTTTACGAAAATGCAAAAATCAAAAGAGAAGAATGTACTTCGTATTGATACAATTATCAAGATCGTTATGAAAATTAAAGATTTATAAATGTCATAAGATATTTTTTACTTATGATTTTCTGTTAATTCCAATTTCTCTAAAGTTGAAATACAAACAAATAATATAATAATTTTAATCTCAACTCAATTCTTTTGAACTCAATTCTGGAACAGTATCTTAATACAGAAAGACTTTTTAATACAACAATGCTCATATCGATAAAGAGCAGAGAATTTAAGAAGAATTTAAAAGGCAAACGTTAGTTGTATTATCGTATAATGTAGTTTCATTACTGTTTAGCATGTTCAACGTCTGTTTGACGTGAAATTAGTAATTTAACATTGAATGCGGAATATAGAATTTATTCTGGCATGTTAACATGTCCCTTTTCACTCCATCGATGAAGCGAAGCGCTTCATGAATATCATTCCATCCTGTCAGATTAAACAGAATTAAATGCATGCATGGGGATAAACATTTCGTTGGTCATCCCCCATGCTCATTCTCCCTATCTCACTGTCGCATCGTTTCATTAAATCATCAAAGAAACGAGATCGACTCTATCTATTGTATTCTGTCATTTCTCAAACGTTGCTGTTTAACCCTTACTTTTCTCAAAAACTCTTTTTTTGTTGTTCTGATCTCCCATTGGATTGTGTGCATAATGCGAAATTTCTTAATTGTTATTTTAACGAACAGAGTATAAATCTTCCAATAAAAAATAATTGATCCAAAAGGAATCTTGAACAATTTTACTCTTCTAAATTTGAAACATGAAATTGTTAACTCCTCTTTTTCTTTCATTTCGTTATTATTTTTTTATTTATATTTTTACAATCTTTTTAATTAGAAAAATTTTCGAATATATTCTTCCCAGCAGAGACCGGATGGTGATTGGTTTCCAGTTCTCAACCTCTTCCACGTTCTTTCCCGGTTGGGGAATAAGCGTGGTTCGGTTTACCTTTCACTGTGCTGGGTATATTTGGTGCAGCATGAGGAGGTTACACAGTTTTGTAAAGACATGCAACGCTCCCTTTCTTCTCAGGTGGAGCTTCTTTATTTGGTCGATACCGGCTGCCGTATCGACCTTAATTTTTTTGAATTTTTCTATAGGTTCTAATAGGTTTTTTCTAATAGGTTCCCCATTGTGATGGGAGTCCAAATCTCGCCCATTTCTATTTTATTGTTTTGGGGTTGCAAACCCGCTAATTTTTCTGGGCCACTTTGGCCCCAAAGATTTTTGTATAGTGGACCTACCGAGTCGGCCCCAGGGAGACTGATCGCTTCTTCTCCCTTACCTGACTCACCCATTATTGCCAAGTCCAGGAGCTTTCTTGGGCATTTTCTGTATAGCTCCTGGTGCTTGGCGTATAGATACTTTTTCCTCTTGCTATGGATGGCCTTTTTATTTTTCCTTGTTGCTTTCTGTCGTTTTTGTCGATTCCCTTCTTTGTGTTGAGTATCTTCTGTAAGGGAATCGACGAATTTTTGTAGAAGCATATCTGCTTCCCCTTGTTTGATATGGCTTGTCAGCGCCAATCCTTCTATTTCTTTTTCCACCTCTCGAAGGAGGTCTCCTTCTTCGAGGTGGTTCGATGTTATATATTGGAGAAACGGCTCTTGCTAGCGATCTTCTTGAGCCGTTTCTCGAATTTCTCCTCCTCCTTCGTCCTCCGTGGCCGATTCGTAGATGCTTTCTTCTGAGGACTCAGAGGGAGAAGATCTTGTTTCGCTTCCACTTGTGGCCACTTCTTCTTCTTGAACGGGCAGGAGCCTCCTTTTGTCGCTTATTTGTTTAAGGGTCTTGTCGGAGAAATATTCTCTCAACGCTACATTTGGTTGTTTTGTGTTTGTAGCGCTGGTTTAAATTGATTAGTAGATCCGTTTCGTCTTTAGACCAGACCGAGGCTCTACTGACTGGTCTTGTATTTCCCCGACTTGTGCTCTGTGCTCTTTTTTGGTTCCTTATCGCTGAGTATCTATGTCTCTCATGCATAGACAATCCTCTTTGCGATAGGAACGATTCCTCGCATTTGAATTTTGCAATACCCTCCCATATTTTCCGCCCCTTACACTTCGGTAAGTGGCATCTGCAGCCATGAAGCTTTTCGAACTCCTTATGGCATGCAGCGCAGCTCCATGTAATTGTTTCTTGGGGGTGTTGCGTGTCTCTATGTTTGGCGTATTGCGATTCCTGAAGGAATCTAATATCTTTCCCCTTTTTAGAGCACGAGCAGCATTGTATCTGCCCGCTCAATGGTAGATCTATAACATTATCCGACTCGTGATCCGGGGATAAGCAATGGTCGTCACCGGTGGCCCTCTTATCCGTTGCGGACAAGTCCGCCACGGGAGTCCCAGTGCCGGGGACTCCCGCGTCCGAGGCTCCTCTATTTCTAGGCATTATGTTTCGATATTAATTTTGTTTTCTTGGGAAGTTTAAGTGCTCCCAACACTTTTTCCGATCGTTCCATCTCGTTCCAAAACGCTCCAGATCGTGGCGCAACGCCGCCGAAGAGAGTGAACGATCCGCCAGCCGCTAGACTTGTTTGATACGTAAGTATTACTTACGTTGTGGGCACAAGGTACCCGTCTCCATCGCCCTTCCGTACATGATCAAAGAAAAAAGAAAGTTTTTTTAGCACCAGCGGCCGGTCAACCACTCGTTCTCTTAGCTATGGGTAGGTGGGGTCGCTGCTCCCCATCGGTGTGCACCTCACCGCCCATTCCTCGCCGTAGCCGGTTTCGAACTCTATGATTCTCCGAAGAGCAATCGATAAACATTCCAGCGGGACCACGTGGAGGTACGAACTACGATTTGGGGCATAAGAGACTCTGTATTGCGCTTCGTACCCCCAGCAACTATTACTTTCAAGAACTCCATTCCGAACAGACCAATGCTTGCGCGCCGCACCTTTCCGGGTGCGTCACTAGCCGCCGCAACAGCGTGCACTCGTCTGACCGCCAGGGCATACAATCCCAACCACCGGAGGCCCATCGCTTGCACCGCCGCAGAAGTCTTGTTTCCAAAACCAGCGGCGTATTGCTTTGCGACCTCTAGCGGCGTATTGCTTTCCGCCCCCAGCGGCGTATTGCTTCCCGCCTTCAGCGGCGTATTGCTTTCGCTGCAGCGGTACAACGAAATCGACCCCTCAGCAACCTGCTCATTCCTCTGATTTATTAAAGGCCCAGCGACGTATTGTTTTTGAGAACATTATACGTCATAACGGATCTATTACTTTAGTATATGGCTTATTGTTTTATCTGTTTTATTATTTGTTTATGGTTTATGGCTTTGTTTATCTATGGCTTATATGTCTGTTTTATATTGGTTGTGAAATGTTATGGAATGTGGAACGAGCAAGAATGTGGTGCCTCTGTCAACAAGCACCATCGGCAGCTTATTTTCGATCTTAGATGGCGTGATCGGTTGGACGATATATATCACGCTCGTTACAGCGGCGTCAATGGTTCTGCGCGGGCGGAGCGCTACCGCTACTAAAATAGCGAGGCATTTGGTTACCAAGAGTCATAGTTACTCTCGCATTAGTAAATACTAATGAAACATAAATCAAATATGATCAACCATTGCAACTGTGTTGTGAAACAATTCGGATAGAGCTGCAAAAAACTTCAAAGCAAAGTTTTCTTTTCGCAAAAGTATAAATGGTCCTTCGTTCGAGAGAGAGAAAAATTGTTCCTTTCCTCGAGGGATCGAGAATCGATGGAATATTGTTTGGAACAGTTTCGTGACACGAAACATGTCAATTCGTTAAAAGGAAACCGGAAGAGCGATAAGTAATGAAGACGTGGACGTGGTATGCAAGGAAATGCTGCTGAATTATGGCGTGTTGGCGTGTTCATCACGAAGGCTCCGTGATTTTATCGAGACATTATCGGTGAATCGATTAAATCGGTATGCAAGGATATATCGAGACATTTGGAGAATTGTGTTTACTGATCAGCATTTCTTTGCTGCGAGAAAAATAATTCTGTAGCGATGCATCGTGTATATTGTACAATTTTTAAATATTTAAAAAAATTTCTCTAATTTGAACATATTTTCGTATAAAAACATTATAAAACTATTATATTATTAAATCATGACTGAATTCTTCGAACAAAGATTTTCAATAAACATTTGAACATTTAATTTGGTAGAAAATTAAAAATTTCCATAATAATGAAATTTCATTGTTATTCTTTCTATTTCGACAAATGTTTAAATGTTTAACAAATTTACATTTATGAAAAAATATATGATTTGAAAACATTTGAAGTTTGAAAATCTTATCAAGAAGCGATTAATATATTATAATAATTCTCTATATATAAACTTACATAGAGTTACGTAGTTTGTTTAGAAAAATTTTACATGTAATAAAAAGCATCAAAATTCTCGATCAATGTGTCTGCGGTTCTATGTTCGTGAAATTCGCATAGAAAATGCTCCTTATTTTCTCAATAGAGTTCCGTTCCTGCTTTGATTAGGAAACACTGAACAGCTCAAATACTCGTGCTGTTGGAAATTTTACTTTTAACTATTCGTTATTTAGCTATTCGTATGTCGGCTGAAATCACATTTATTTCACTTTTTTATTGAACTAAAGAAAATGTTGATTAATCGTAATTTCGAATTAATAATAATTTATTAATAATAATTAATTAATAAATTATCACGAGATTTATTTTACGAATACAATTAAAGAAATAAGATTAAAATTTTCAACCAATTCGACATTAAACATAAATTATTTCAGTTTATAGAAAAAAGAATACATTCATAAATTAAAAAATGTAGAGATTATAAAAGATAACACTATAAAAAATGTATTAATAGTCAGAATGTTTAAATATAATCATAAATGAATCGTTCTAATTTCTGAAATTTATTGTTTCTATATATTGCTTCGAAATGAAAAGATCTTACGTAGTACGAAGAATAAAGACTATTATTACATACACATTTGTAATATTATTCTGAATTCTATGTTGTTTTCAACATATATAACAGCAATAATAATTTGTATACTTTCATGTATATTTCTTTGCTATGAATATTTATTTATAATATTTTAATATTAAATACTCTAAAATTAGTTTTAAATAAATAAACTAGTAAAAAACGTAAATTTGAGAAAATGAATAAAGATATAAAATAATGAAGAAATGTTCATTCTTCAACTTCAATGTAATTTAGTAAATATAACTCTGCTTTCTTATATCTAATAATATTAAACTTTGCGTATATATATCTATGTACTAAGATGTTATTGTTTCTCCAAAATTATATTTGATAATTAAATTTAATATAAATTGGAATTATGATTCCAAAAAATATTTATAAAAGAACCATCAAATAAAAAGCTCAGAATATTCATCAGAATGAATGATCATGAGAATACATTAAAAAAAATCATCAAAATTAGAAAATAATGCTATTTCTTTGTTTTTTCTTTATAGATTTTCAAGAAAAAATAAAATTTAATGTTCTATTAGAAAAAATAACATTATAGCGAATATATCAATAAATTAAACGAAGATTTTATTATTAATTGTTATATTCTTCAGGAAAATAACCAAAATAAATAAATAATTGAAAATTCAGATCACTCAGTCGCATAAGAATGATTATTCCATTCCATTTCTGTCAACAGTTATAGGATTTCAAAGATTAATAATTTTTATTAAAATTTTCTTGACTTTTTTTAATTGTCACGAAGTAAAAAATAATATCCCAAAAATATAGGATTTTATGTTATTCTAGAATCTTTTTCCTTTAAAATGGGATCAGAATAATTATTCTATTCCATTTCTATCATTATGAAATTTTAAAGATCAATTTTTATATTAAAAATTTTTTGACTTTTTTTAATTGTCATGAAGTAAAAAATAATATCCCCTAAAAATAAAGGGCTCTATGTTATTCTAAGCTTTTAAAATGAGATTAGAATGATTATTTTATTCCATTTCTATCGTTAATTATAAAATTTTAAAGATTGACAATTTTTAATTTAAATTTTTTTTGATTTTTTTTAATTTAATAATAAAATTTAATTTTTAATAATTTTTTTATGATTTTATCACATCATTTTTGCCCAAAAACATTAATAAATTTTTAATTTCATTTTAATATCTTTTAAGATAATTTTGTAAAAGCAGATTCTAATTTTTTGAACAATTATTTGTATTTCTATTTCATACGAAAAAAATGTAATATATATATTAAACCATAAAAATGCAGTAATTAGTAAATAAAATAACTCCTCATTTAAATCAATTTATAATTACATCAAATATGTTTCAAGTATTCTTTTAGTATTATTTTCCTAATATAATTCTAATAGAAAAATTTCCATCTTTTTCAAATCCGTTATCATTTTCCACCAAATAAATTATTTTTATTCGAAATGTGAATCACTGAATGCAGAGTTATAATAAAATATAACGAATCCAATTAATATAAGCAAATTTTGCATCAACAATGAAAAAATTATTTGCACCGCTAGAAAATCCAAAAATTTTCCTTCGGTGTTATATTCGAAGATAACATCAGGAACGGTAGTGGATTAATCCATCGAATCGTGGAGGCACGATATTGCCAACGAACGATATTTCATTCGACGCGGCCCCACTTTTTCCATCGTGAAAGTTCGCGGTGGTAAAAGTCGAGATAAAACATCTGTTCTGCCCGCTCGAAACTGCTGTGCAATTCTTCTAACTTACGGGGTAGCAGAACCGCAATCATAAACCACATTTTAATCGGCCACTAGTAAATAGAGAGGCCAATTTTAATTTGGGCGATGATCTGGAGAAAGATTGAAACCTCAAATCAGAATGGCCAACGAACAAGTGTAATTGCATCGAATTCCTTTATTCTTGCTCAATTCGTAGAATTATATTTTAGTAATTGTTCGAGTAAGTTTCGATATTTCTAAGTGATTTCGATGTGCAAACGTATCGCGATATATTTATTCCAATTTTTTATGGATATTTCAATTATTTACTAACGTATTACCTTAATTTATTATTCTTCTATATATATAAATTCATCACAACAGCCATAGAGTTATAGTAACATTTAAAAAAATCAAGATAACATTATTTTTTCATTAAGGAGAGTTTTTTGTTTTTTTTCCGATTAAAAAAAATATCGAAATGCAATCATAATTTTCCTAAAACACATCTTTGCAAATAAAATTGTGAATGCATTTAAAAAAAAATTCTTGAAGAGAATTATATTTATCAGACCTCTCACCATGAAGACCACTGTATTTCACGAGTTGCAGCAAACTATTCAAATTCTGTCCAATCAATTTTCGAGTATCAATTCTTGGACATGTCAGTAGTCAAATTTCATTTCAAAATAAAAAAAGGGGCAGTGGTAGAAAGCTGAGCGTACATGGTCGCGCACGTCGTGGCTTATTTTTCAAAATAATACATACTGCTTTTTTTTCTTTTTCAATTGGCCAACGTACTTCTAAAAAAACCAATTGTTGCGATCGATCGCTGGTTCCGCGTTTTTCGCGTCGAGATCGAAATCAAGAGAATATTAAAAGCCCGAATGAAAAAGTAGAAAATAATGGAAAAAGAAGGGGAAAAATGGAAAAGTAGAAAAATTGGTAGATTTTGTTTGGAATACTATCCGTGATGAAAACAGTAGTGGTCATTGAAACTCGGTGATATAATAATGAAACTTCGCCAATTTGTTGAATTAAAGGGATTACGCTAATCCGTCGTGTCAAATTCGAATAATCCAGTCATTCCTAGCAACCAACCAAAACAGATTATCCGCAGTCGAAATAAGAACGAAGCAAGCTCCCGAGATGACGATCGGATTACATCGACGTTAATATTGATCTACGTAATTTAATAATAGAACCGTATTTATGAATTATTCTATTTAATAAATTGGAGTCATAAGTCTGAAGAATGTAAAAAAAAAAAATAAACCTAAATCGTTTGAAGTTTTATTAAAAAATTATAACGAACAGCGAGCTCATAATTACTTACGATGTAGTATAGAAATTTATTTTCAATGTATTAATGCAAGTTGAAATAAAAATGAAATTCATCAGATAATAAATTTTATTTTTAGCCGTTGTTAATCTTATCAAAAATAGTGAATATTTGGAAAATTAATTAGCTTGTATAAACACATTAAACATGAATTATCGATTTATTTTTATATTATATCGTAGTAACGAAGCATCTGCTACTATGTTTCATATTTTTATTACAACATTTTAAAAACGTTTTACACGATTTATAATTACATTATTTTTTTATTTGGAATATTCTTCAGATATTTCTATCGTGATGTAATTATAAAAGATTCGAAATAACAGTATAGTGATGAATACTTTTCAAGAAAAATTTCAATTTATCGAATGTAAAATAATTATTTTCGTTTGAAAAATATTATTGAAAAAGATAGCTTTTCCTCTGAAGAAAAATTATAATAACGAGGCATTTTTATTATGAAATCTTCGTATTTCTATTAAATAAAAATTATGCGATTTATTAATCGATATTAGTCATTATCAAATTTTAAATATGCAAAACTGTTTAATTATTCCTATTATTCAAATTCTTCGAATTTATAGATACATGTGTAAACTATTATAATACTAATATACAATTTTATCAAATTTAATTATTATAAAAATGAAACCCAACGGGAATAATTATTGAAAAATTGACTATTAAAATTAAGCGCTAAAACTATTGACAAATTAGCATTAGAAAAAAAGAAGCCAAAAGAAAATCATTTATACTCGTAACCTAATACAAAAGATAAATAAATGTTTCTATCTAATATTTTCTCTCCTCCTCCCCCCTCTATTGAAAAACAGAAACTGCAACTGATTCAAGCACAGATGTGTTGCGCTCCCAAAACAGAAATACGGCTAAATGGTTTGACGTTCAAAGTTCATCCGATTCCGCGATACTAGAACATAGTATAAATATATAAACATAGCATAAGTTTGTTATCAATTCCATTTGAAACGTATTCCATTTACTATTAGTGGCAAACACTGATCGAATGTAAAAGCGGATACAAAGAAACGGATAATTTTAAAAAGATAAAAGAAGACAGAGAATATTCGTAACATCGTAACAGTATACTTGTAACTTGGATCAATTAAATTTGATCCCTTTTGTCAAAGGGGAGAGGAGAGGTTTGTTTCTCTTTACCGATCGAAGAAAGGACGCTTAAGAGTGACGGATCAAAGCGAAGGTGCGGTGAGCGATCGATAACCACGTTAACGGTATCGTTTTGCCCGAGTTTTCGAATATCGCAAGGTCCAGTCCACTTTACGACATTAGAGTATGCAACGCGAAGACGTTGCACGTGTCACCAGCAATTTCTAAAGCCGGCCTGTGCTTTCACCTTCCCCTTTGGAACGTGTCAATGGCTATTCCCCGGACAACGTTTTAGAGACGAACATGCGTCGTGTGCGCACTTCGAACTGACAATAATAAACGAACGAGTATTTTTTGAATTCTTGTAATGTAATTTTCAATGATAATGTTTAAATAAATACTATTGGTATTAGTAATAAGAGATAATTAACCTACGTATTGAGACAAGGGCTATACAATTAATGCAAACGTTTTATTTATTTTTGTGCTTTTTTCGTGTTTTAAATTAAATACAACGAAAATGCGTACAAGTCATATGACATTTGCTTTTTAAATGGAATCATATAATTTTTAATATGCGAATAGATGCAGTTCGTCATTTTCTACAATGATTTTGTGATTAATAATTTAATTATACTTTTTTGTAGAAAATAATAAATTACATCAATTAATATATATCATTATATAATTTTATATAAAAAGAAAAATCATCTCCATACGATAGTTCATTTACAGAAAATTTATTAATATTGCATAATGCATCATCTTATATTAAACAAATTTTATAATACATTTTTTTACAAGATATTTCATTGTATTTAGATAAAACAGTTTATATATCCTATGTATAATCAGAAAATTCGAAATATTTTAACACATATTTCTTAACAATAATGTTAAAGTCATTAAATCTAAAATACATTGTAATATAAATAAATAAACATTCTTGTAAAATTTAAACAAAATAAAGAATTAACCATTTGGTATTGTGACTTATTTTGTATAATATTTATTTCTGACTCTTCTATAGTTCATTTCTCTTAAAAATTCGTAATTGTTAAGGGTCAATATTGTAATTTATCTAAAAATAATCTGGATAAATCGAACAAGATTTGATTTTAAACAGTTTTTTTTCAAATGTTTCGATAATATTTAATACTTGCAAAAATAATTAGCATTTTCAAATCCTTCGAGATATATCAAATTGTATCTATTACAAAAAACACAAATATTTATTACAATATAATCGACATGTTCCAGTAACATGTTCAAATATATAGTAAAGATTTAAAAAAATCGAGGCACTGAACGTTCCATTGAAAATATGATTAAAAATAAAAGAACAATTTTCCGGCTGTTAAAGATTTAATGGCGAGAGATAAATAAGAACCATAACGGTCTCCCACAGGAGCAATAAAATACTTTTAACGTTCGAAGCAGGTAATTTTCAAATTCATAATTTTTTTTACACGTTTATAAATATTGATAAATTTTGATATTCGATGATTCATCACGAATCATTTATTAAATTTTACATAAATTACAATCGTTTATCAGCATCATTGAGAAAAGAAAAGAGAATATCGTATCGAAGAAGGAATATTTCGTTTTTTCAAAGGATTTTCAACGTTTATTCTTAACAGTGTTTAACGAGATTAATTTAACAAATTAACAGCAGTTTCGAGAATGTTATTTCCTATATATGTTTAAAAAAAACAAATACTACGATTTCATAAAGTTTTTAAAAAAAATTTCGAGGAAAAAAAAAGAATAAAAGAAGAAACACAAACAAGTAAAAAATAAACGTTGTGTATTTTTTTCGGTGAAACTCGTGTTTTACAAGTGATATATGCGAATACGAATAAACAAAAATAATAGAATTTTTCGAATAAAAAGTGCATTTAGTTACTAATTTTTCTATAAATATTAGTAATATTTCATATCCACTAAAGAATAAATATAAAAAATTATTAGTTTATTTAAAAAAGTTAAATTTGTGAATTCTAAAAAAAAAGTTGACAAAAGATTCATAATACTTCATTTTTTTCTTGAATCATGTTGGGCAAAAAGAATCAATTTTGATCTGTCCATTATCTGTGTATTACACTATTAATATTACTAATTAATAAAAAACAGTTATATAATAGTATATTATTCTTATAATTATAAAATAATAACATAAATTGATTTAAATAAAATATGCAATTCTCTATTTGTAATATTATAGTTGAATAATTGATTTCGATTTATTATACACAACGAAGATAATTATAAATAAGAAGTTAAAATAACAGATACCATGATTCTTCATTTTCGTTCCCATTCTGCCCGTTTAAACGACCTTATAAAAGAAGCTGCATCGAGCAAAGGAGTGAGAGAAGAATGAATAAATCTGCATAGTTTAAATATTAAGGAGTGGTGCGTTCATTTCTTTACCTCTAGTCTTTGAGCATAAATAAGGGGTTGATAAAATTCTGCTAAGTATCAAAAAAGAAAGAGGGGGAGGAAGGGGAGAGGAAGAGAGAGAGAGAGAAGAATAAAGGCGAAGAATAGAAGATCGATGAGGCGACGAGTGGTCGTTATCGAAACGACGATATATATCTATGCAAAAGTTACGATTTCGTGAGTTTTTCGTGAATTTTCTTTAATACTTGCGCGCTTTTTGAAAAGACGATGATGAAACGGTATTTCCTGCGCGTTATTACAAATTTTGTTCCACCTCCTTCCTATATTTTATCTTGAAACGCGTTCACGCCTTCTTTCTCAAGACTCACTTCTGAAATTCTGAAAATAATGTAATAAAAGATGATGTTCTATCGTGGAATATTTTTTCGAGTTCCCTTTCATAACCTACTCCTAAAGTTCTAGAAACGATGTAATAAAGTATGTGAAAAATGGTAAAAGATGATATTCTATTCGTGGAAAATTTTCTCGACTTTCTTTTAACCATTTATTCTTGAAATTCTACAAATAATGTGATGAAATTTATGAAAAAAATATTAGAAGGCGATCATATCGATCATCTTGATCGAAAGTATCGAAATATTTGTTACGTTTCTTTGAAAATTGGCAAAAATTAACAATATCAAATAATAACAAAAATAAATTTCAATTTTTCAATATTTTTCTTTAGAAAAAATTGTCCAAATATTGTCAAGCCAAAAGAATTAATCGCTACTTCCAAGTATTCAACGATACAACAAAACCACGTACTATTTTTAAAGAACGCAACAATGGAATATTTATGTTATCATGTTATCAATCCTCGACATTATATACATGTAGTGAAAAATACGCAATTCTCGATATTCTTCGAATTTTTCACCAGGATGCAAATCAATCTCCCACGATTAAAAAAAAAAAAAAAGAAAGAAAGAAAAGAGAGAAAGAAAGAAACGACCATTCGAATCAATGATCCTCGGTTTAAGACATAAAAACGGACAATCGTCCCAATTTTTCAATCTTGTTTCCAGCACACGATGGCCTGAAAAAGCCCGATGGCATCGCCGCCGACATCGAAATCAATAGTCCTGAAACAAAAATAAATTAGCCGCAGTTATCCGAAACTCGGGATCGCCGCAAGCTAACCGATTTAATTCGAATTTATCGGGTACGCCGATTTCGCGAATCGATTCTTTCGGAATCGTCTGCGGTACCCGCGATCGAATGAAAATATTCGAAGAAGGCGAAAGTTTTCTCGTTTGACGTGCAATCCCGTTTCGAGGATGATTTGCCTCCGCGAGAAGGAGGAATCGACGTCAATTTGCGTCAATTGTTTTGCATTTGAACAACTCGTTCATTTGGTCGCGCTGAATGCTGACTCGCGTAACACCGATGTCTACGGATTATCGTAATTGAACGGTTGATGGGCTGGCAAATGCTCGTGATAGTTTGACAAGGTTAAAAAGGAACGTGATGGAAAGGAAAGAAAAAGAGGAGCAGACGTCTCATAAAAAGTACATCATGATCGAGCTCTTTGAATACCTTCGTACTATGGTATTTTTGTCGAGAACTTAAAGTTTGGTCTAATTTCTTTCTTCTTTTTTTTTTACTTTAAATGGAACATCGAATTATTAAATATTTTCGAATCGTTATTATTTCCCATATTTTTATATTAATTTACATTTTGATTATATATTAGTGGAAAATTATTGCGATCAAAATATGAATAATCTTGGAAATTTCTTGTTCTATCTATTAGAAAACACGATAGATATTTCATTTATTTTCAAAAAAATTTATTGATTAATTTATCATTAATAACTATCATTATGCATCAATTTTTTAAAAATTTTATCCATATGAAACGTGAATTACACATAGATTGCGGACTTTTTATGCAAATAATATATTTTTCATTCATACATTCTTTCGTTACATATGTATTGCATATTTTATATAAACTGAATATTATAGACAAATTTAATCATATTCTGAATAAAAATTTTAGAATTGGAAAAATTTACAATACATTATCCGTAACAGAAGTAAATTAAATATAGAATGATTTTTTTTTAAACGACCAATAGCTTTTATCAAAATTTTTATATAAATTTAAATAATAAAATTACTATTAATATTTTCTAAATGCATAGTTGAACTATGTATTGAATAAAACGAATATATTTTCTACATATTAATCGAATATTTGAATTTGTTTCAACTATATAAAATCTGCAGTTTAAAAAAGGAAGTCGAAGTTTTAATAATAATCAATAATAATATACACGTTAATATACACGTACAAAAATCTTATTGTTCAGAAAAAAGAAAAAAGAAGGAAAAATTTCAAATCAATTTCTGGATAGTCGATTTCTACAGATTGTTTGTGTTATGCGAAACCGTGAGAAATATAAATATAAGTAGCGAAACCTAGGGAAAAAGGAGGAAATTTAAAAGAGCAGTATAATCTTTAAATCGCAGCTTTAGCAGGATTTCCGGCGAGAAGATAATAATGTTCACTAAGCATGAATAGAAGATTTTATAGTTACACGATTTTTTGATTAAAATTTCACGTAGATTATTACTGTAAATATTACTGTAAGTCACTAATTGATATTCATATTTTATTTTTATCTCATTGAATAATAATAATTAAAAAAAATTGTATATATATATATATATAAAATAAATAACTATCTCTTATATTAAGTTTTCTTTATTTTTATGAATTTAATTTTATATTATTTTCTTTATTAATTGTAAAAAATAATTGAAATATTTGTGTAATATTTGATTCCTTTATTTAAATTTATTTAGGATATATAACATTATACTAATAATAAATATTATACACATATATATTATCATACACATAAAGAATATAATTGAAAATTTGTCAAGCATAATAGATCAAATTATTTTTGAAATTGTGCTTATGAAACTGATATTATATATATCTGAAACTGATATTATATATGATATTATATATATATATTGATATAATTGATATTGAATTATAGAAATTGAATATTATAAATGAATGACAAATAACGAGATACAAAAATGAAATAACAAGCAATATTGAAATAAAGAACCGAATATTTGGAATAAATAGAAATTTAAAAACTCATCCGACATTTCTTTTTTTATAATACCATAAATGTAAACGTCTAAATAATTAACTAATCTCCTACGTGATCTGTCTTAAATATTAAAATATAGAATGACCTAGAAACAGAATAGAATAATTTAGAAAACGAAAGTGTACCACGTTCCTCTTTTATAAATAAATAATAAAATGAAAAAAGATTATTTGATAAGAATAGAAAAATTTATCCGGATAAATTTAATATTTCTTCTTGAAATATAATTATATTTTTATTTTGTTCTTCGTAATTATGAATAAATTCACAAATGGAAAAGTTGGATGAAAGAATATAATATATTTAAAATATCTCAAAATAAAATTCTGATTTTAAAATATCAACCTCACTATTAAAATTGATTTTTTAATTTTACACATCACGTATCTCTAATTACTATCTTAATCCTTATTTTTTATTTTTGGTTATTCATATGTAAACACAAGAAAATTTGAATTAAAATACTTTACTTTTAACATTAATTATAACGATAATTATATACGAATATGTGAGAGAAGATTCGCAAATTGTTATAAGAGATTGTTGCAATTTGAAAATTTTAAAAGATTATTTAAATTATTCTTTCTTTGATACACGAGCCAGAAAATTTTGAGAAATGAAATGCGAATTCTGTCTTATACAAAGTTTAAAATCAAATTTATATGATTATTCCTTACTTTTTCAAGAACTAAACAATCTAAAATATCTTAATGAAAATTTTGCAATTTCGCTTTCTTCCGCGTGACTCACGTATGCAATTTAATTCGAACACGTAAAAGTATATTCGTTATAACTGAAATCCACGCTAGATCGTAATTCAGTCTTATCTATACGTGTACATATCCGAAACTACATATTAACTTGTTTCTAAAATAAAGATGCGGATTATTAGAATAAAAAAATATAATTATAGACGTCATTTTAGATAAATTTATTCTTAATTAAATATTTATTACTTTAATTAAGAACTTGATATATAAATTTAGTTTTATATCTATATATGCATAGTTTTAAATGATTATCGTGTAAAAAGAATATTTTTTAATTTTTATAAAATGAAACAAAAATCTTTAAAAAATAAATATTTTTTTTAAACGAATATTTTATTCCACAAATAAAAATAATGAAAATAATTATCAATATTTGATTTAAAATAAAAGTAAAATAAATCAATTTCGTTACAAATTTAGCTTTCCTGCTTTTCGCACGCAAATTTATTATTCTAAACATTATCGATCAATCCAATACGACATTATCGTCGTCACTGTATGACATAATTCAAAGCATAAATGAATTATATGTATATTTTTTATAACGATCATATATAAAATTAATTTAATTGAATTCTATTTAAAAAATTGATAATTATAAAAAATAATATATTTATTAATCAAAATTTTATATAAGAAACGATATCGTGCGCCTATTGCATCCTCAAAGCCTGCACTACCTATTGCAGAGCTGCGGTGGATGTTGCGAAAAGTCGAACAGGATTTCTGAAGAAATAAGCTCGTACCAGGAGTAACACGAGTTCCGTGTCGATTACAATACGGTCGGATAGCTATTGATCCGCAGTCTGAAATATCGGAAACAGTTTGACGCGCGTGTGGAATACAAATAGCCAAAAGATTCGCGTCGCGTCGTACGTGTCTCTTCTTTAGTTATACGGGATGTCCATATCCATTCTTTGCTGACGATGTGAAGTAAAATTTATATAGCTCGCCGTGTCAATAATGCGTCATCTATCAAAAACTTGAAACTATTTTTCCAAGTCATAGCTAATTATGTCGTTAAGTCAAAATTAGAGCTAAAATTAGATGTAAATAGTAGAATTCTTACATCGATGAGATAAAAAAAAAGAATTTTTTTTTTTCAAAAATTATAATCTAAATTTGGTTAAGTTCTTGAGAAATATATATCAGTAATGAGTTTTAGTTTAACTTTCAATTTATTCTTTGTGTCATACTTTCATTTGTTTTTTACATAATTTTTCTTTTTTCTTTTTTTATAAGTCTTGACTATTTTAAGGAAAATTTTTTCGTTAATTTACTATGGTTCTACTTTTACTTTTTCATTAGTGCCTGCTTCTATCGTGATTCCTATATACAGAATATATGCTTTAACAATATTCGTAAGTATTTCGTAAGTTTTTATCAATTTTACTAAATTTATCTATCTCATATACAATAATAATAGAAAAGAATAAGATTAATCAAATATTTTATTTAAAAACTAGAAAAATAATCGTGATTTCAATTTTTCCCCCTTCTGCTTCTTCTTCTTCCCTTACATTTCTCTCTTTTTCCTCTTATTTTTCCCCCCACAAAACGATCATTGCGATAAGTAAGTCTTTCATCCAGAACGAAGTAATTAAGAAAGTTATACCATATATCCTTTCCATTGCGATTTTTAATTAAGAAATTGATGTAATTCGGTGTACCTGACTCATCTTATCATCCAAGCGGGAAGTACGGAAGTTTGAACTTCAAAGAGACCGTTGCTAAAGATTCGACAAAGTTTTACTTTTCCACTAAAACGTTTATACAGTACGAATATTATAGCGCATTCTTATTGTACCATGCAATATAAAATGTAAGTAGTAAGTTATGTTATTAAAATCAACAGTAATTCTATTTTATATTGTAAATATATAGACCATAATCGAGAGAACAAAATCAATTCTTAAAATTTCAATATTATTTTCATTGTTTAAATATAATTTCGGAATAATACGAATAATACGAGACCGAACAAAATATTCAAATATTAAATTTTAATAATAAAAAAATATTCAAATTTTAATATTCGATCGTTATAAAAAATATTTCCACTTGAAATTCTTATTATAATTAAAAACGCGATATGTTTATGATTAAAAAATTATTTTCTTTTAAATAAAATTATGCAAATATTGTCAATATTGGATGAAAATTTTAAATTTCATAATCTTCAACAAGATGTAAAACTCCAAAATGTTTATTTATATATTTCAATGTATGTCTCCAAATATATTGGCAAAAAATCAATTACAACAAAGAAGAAACTGGCAAACGTCTTCCCATATCATTATTTAGAATTTAGAACTGTTTAATTCTAGTTATTATCGAAAAATATCCAAATTTTTGTATTTCTACGGTAGTTTTATCTTTTCAATTAGACGAAACATGCAAACATGCGAACTTTGGCCAAATATTTCAGGAAATGACTCTATATAAAGTTGTAATTTCGAATAGTCGGTATCATGTAGCTGTACGATTCAGTTCGTCAAAGTTTCACATCGCTCGCATAACTTGAACTGCTCCCTTTAACTAATTCATAGTTAATCGTAACAGTTATTTGGCAGTATTTAATGATGATTAAACACGGACACTGTTACTTGTTCGCTTATTATATGTAAATACTTTCTAACAGGCGCAAATACAAATTTATAGAATAGAACTTTATTGTTAGAACATATAAATTAATAATTACATTTATTAATTATTAAAATAAATAATATTAAAATAAAAAAAAGTGTATTTCTTGATATAAAAACTTTTAAACAATATTTATTATCCGTATTAAAATATTTATATTATTCCACAGCGTCATTTTTCGAGAAAAATTAGGGAATATGGTATAAATTTTATAGAGAAAAGAATTGATTCTTTATTGTGATGTGAAGAAATAGTAAAATTATATTAATTAATGAAAAAATATTAATGCATTTCACAAGAACGAAGTATTCACTATTATATATTATATTTTATCCTAAGTATAAATGATATTTAACGAAAAATCATTTTTTTTTAAAGTCACTGATAAAAAATATAAAATTAAGATATAAATTTTCAAAAGTAGAAGAAAAATGAATACAATATAATTGTAAGATATAAAGATAAGTTAAATTTTTATAGTATCCAAGAAAAACAACACCATTCTTTTCTTTTTTGCGTAACATTTTCACATATTAATGATTACGTATTTTTACGTATCGTGTAAACTATCATTTTTTACATTATGATATTCACGATATATAATAACATTATCCATATAAATAAAACCGATTTTTCTCGAAGAGCAGAATGCTTTACTCGTTACATTCATTTAACAACTCTTCACCTTTCCTTGAAATAGGAAAAAAATATGCAATAACAAGGATATTTGACCTGAATATTGCACTCGAAAAATCCAATAGTCTTCCACTTTTGACTTTTATCTTCTCTCTCTCTCTCTTCGCACTTGTAAGAAAGTCTCGAATCGTCTAGAGAAACTTCTCAAAGTTCTTCAAGTCCGATCCAGGAGCATACTAACCCGATCTATAGAATGTTCACGCCACTATCGGTGGCTGATTGCGAGCGCGCGAAGAATGAGTTCGGCTCGAGTGGATCATTAAGGAAGCAAGGGAACGACAGGTAGAAATTATCGCGCGGACAAGTAACGGGGATGAAAACAGAAAATAGCAAGGTAACTGAACGAGCAGCAAACGAGGCAAATGGAGACAAAGAGAGAAAGCGTAGACAGGAAAGAGAGAAGGAAGGAGTAAATACAGAGGAGAGACAAACTTTCACATTGCTATCTAACGATTGACGTTTCTATATAAGGGGTTCTTATTTCTTCCATATTCGAACAAGATTTCCTGCAAAGCAATTTCTTTAGATTTTGCTTTCTATTTTATTCTTCTTTGTCCTATTTTTTTTCCTTTCTTTTCGATCGATCGTTGATGGAAATAAAAATACTCGTCCTTTGTTCGAGAAAGAATCGAGTGGTGCCTACTAAGCGTGGTAAAATAATTGGAAACGAATGAGGATATATCGATACGAACGTGAAAATAAATCTTTTCTTGAAGAGTAAACTCACAATATGAGATTCGTGATAATATATATTTAATTTTATTTATAAACTGAATGCGAAATAAACTTTAAATATCTGTGAGTGATCAATATGGTGCAAAATTATCCGACAATTACTTTAAGGCTCTAGTAAAATAATATTATCATTAACAATAAAATTATATTCTAAAAAATTCAAGTTACAATTATTTAATGTTTGATTTCTATCTTATTTTTTTCATTTTCAAGATTTCAATTACAATTCTAAAAATTTCATCAAAATTTCATATTTATTATATATTGTATATACTTATTTCAATGAAATATAGAAAATTATCGATGAATTACAAAATTTATTATTTGCATATATAAATAAATTCATAATAAAGTTGATGCGTTTTATACAAATTCTTGTGCATATAATGTAATATAATATCAAGAAAATTATTAATTTATTTATATATTTGAGAAAACAGAATTAAATTAGTAAATTATACGTTCAATGAGAGATTCTAAATTTTACTTTTGATGTATCTCGTTAAATTGACATTCCTTTTTCCTTACATTTTTTACAATAACTTAAATCAAACTACGGAAAGACAAATTTATACAGCAGTTGACACTTTCAATAATAAATTTTGATAGATTTGATAGATTCATTAATAATTTTAATCCAGCTACGATCATAAATACTCGTTTGCAGAATAATCCTAGCAAGATAAAAACTGCTCGTCCCAATTAGATGGTGCACAGTTCGTAATACTAAAATGAATTAACGTCCAAGACCAAAACGAGTTCGATTCGTCGTTACAGTCCAACCGACTAACAACCCTGCAGGAATTAAAACGGTCGCAGCCAATCCCAATAATCGCGGAACAAATAATATTCGCGTGACGATGCGGAGAAATGTAAACCGTTTCCATTGGCCATCGAGTGAAAGAAGAATTATTCGCGAGATCTATTTGCGTGGTAGTCCTCTTTGATTAAATATTTAATTATTATAAACGAATGAAAATAAAACAAGGCAAATTTATCGATTATTTATCTCGTAAGTTCGAAATCAAATACTGTATCATTATTATTCTTTCGCGCGTCGACGATTAAAATGATATTTTTAGTTATCGTTGTGAAATTTTTAATTTATATGTTACGTGTTACGAATAATTAACGACAAAGAGGGGAAACAAAAATTAATATTCGATTTAACTTGTTAGAGGATGAAATCACTTAAATTGATTACGTAAACTTTATTGAATTTCTGTAACGTGATAATCTGAATTGGTGAGTTGCGTATGAATATTATAATCTTTTTAAATCGATTTATTCACCTATTTAAAATAAATAGGTAAAATGCATCTATTTAAAAGAATATTTTTATTACTAATTGATCGTTCGATCTAGAAATTATAAATGTGCGATATAATATACATGACTGTTATGTATTAAAACGATCATAACGAAAAATAACGAAAAAGCACGATGACGAAAAAAAAAAAAGAAAAGAAAAAAGGAAAAAATATCAGTTTCTATAAATTTCAAACTTATTTCTAAATACATTTTCGAAAAAGTAATTTTGTTTATTATTAGTATAAATATTATCGTTAAATTCTTCTTTTTAATTTCCAATTGTTAAAATTTCGAATTTTCTTGAAAATATCGAAGATTTTATGGTAAATTTCTCTTTATAAATTTCGAAATATATTTTGAAAGATATTTTTTCCTTCATATATCGAAGAATTTTACCATTAAATTTGAATTCACTTGCAATTATTTCATCCCATCTCCAATATTGAACAAATTTTGTCCAATTATTTAATCGATCAATTAATGCTTACATTTGAAAAAAATTAATCGTCAAATACGATTCATTTAGTCAAATTGGTTGTCGGTCGATAATTAATTGGTCTTTAACTTCTCGCTAATTAAAAATTATGAAATTTGATTTCGAAATTTAATTAAATTTAATTTTATTTAATCAAAATCCTATTTGACATGGGTTCCGTGTATTATATTAAATGAAAACTATTAATATCTGAAGAGAATCGATATAACATAGATACGTAAATACAATGCTCAAATATTAATTTTACAATTTATTCTGATCTTTAAACTCAATTATATATCGATCATCGATTGTGAAATCAAAAATATTTAAATTCTATATATAATAATTAATGATTAATCGCATGAAATATGATTAATGATTTCTGATTAATGATAATCTATTTTAGACTCTCTTTTAATTATTTATTTATTTAAAGTTATTTATTTATTTAAAGTATTCTTTATTTAAAGTTTCTGGTTACTTCGTCACAGGAGATTACTCTAAGATAATTGTTGTAATCTGGTGTATATACAACAATTTCCATAGAGGATCAAGAGGGTTGGATTGCTACGCAACCTTCATAAACTTCATATACTGGCCATTAAGTGCTGGTACCCTTAAGTTGCGCGGCGATAATTTAATAACAATATAACAAACTTACAGAGAAAAGATGTAAAAGATGTGGGAATTTTCAATAAAAATTTCAATAAGGATTAATTTTCAAAATTTTAAAATAAAATAATATTTTATAATTCGTTATATTTATAAAATATATAAAAATATATTTTCTATATAATTTTTTTTATTAGTAAATTATATTTTTTTTAGAAAGATTTCTATCTCCTCTTTATTTTTAATACTTCACACGATTATTTCACACGGATTATTTCGAAACAATTTCAATAACGAAAATTTTTTCTATTTTTCTGTTTTTTTCTTTCTTAGTTTTATTCATATTATAATTCAATTAATTATAGTGATAATCAAAGACGATTCGATCCATCAATTTTGTCATTCTCAATAAGATTTTCTAGATCTTTCGAAAATTTTTAATTTTTTAATAACGAGTATAAATTTTGTATGAATCGTACTAAGTCCTATGAAGCATAAATATGAGTAATACATAATGTAAACAGTGATGTATGTGACAGATTTAATGTATAACCTGTGATGTGATACTGACTTAACAAGATTGTACTATGAATTAATCAAATGTTAATTTAATTACATATTCATCCTGCGTCTATTGCAAATTTGCGTTCCAAGAATATCATATTTGAAATGGATAATAATTTCGAGTAATCTCATTATATTATTGCAATTATGTTTGCATTTTCTTATTCTATTACTAATATAACATTTTCTAATTAATAAAAAGTCCATTTTACGTTTTGAGAAATTGAAATTTCAGCGAGCGTAAAAATATTAAAAAGATACGTAAAAGTAACAATTTCATTATTGTAAAATGCACTTGGTTCTTTTTTGGAACAAATTTTCAATAAAATTCTATTTTGTTTTCTTTGAAAACTTTGTCTACTTCGCATACCACGCTATAAATTAAAACCGTTATAAAGTTGACTATCCCTTGAGGCTTACAATATCCAAGTTTAACCGAATATCACAACTAACAAAAAAAATCAAAAAATAAAATGAAATTATTACGGAATTCAATTAAATAAATGAAATTAAAATTACTTTCGTCCTTTGACTCACTAATAATTCCATTACAATGAGAGTATTAAAAAAAATAAAAAGAAGAAAAAGAAAGGGAAAAAAATCGCCCAACATCCCAAGTAAACACTACTACGAAACCATATAAAACAAGCGAAAAGAAACTGCGATTAAATTATCAAGGAGCGAACGTAACTTTTACATCGGTTGTATTAAGTGTCCACCAGGGAGTAAGGAGGAAGAGAAGGGGAGAATGAAAAAAAAATGAAAAAGAAAGAAACGGTCGCATTACGATGAAATAAAAAGCAAAACGTTATTAGCGAAATGTCGTAGAAGGTTGGTCGGTCGGTTTGCCTAGTAATTTCTCGCCAAGATATTTCACGGTGTTTTTATTAAAATCGGATACGGTATTTCTGTTTCCATTTGTTCGTCTGCGCATCCACCGTTTCACGTCTTCCTATCTTATTCTCTCGTCCACGTAATACTAAAAACTCGTATCACTCCCTCCCACTTTCTCGTCGGCCTTTTTTGTACTCTACTTCAACCATCTTCCCGATTTCGCTACGCTTCCGCGCATTTGTTTTGTTCGATATTGTACACCGGTGGTAACAAACAAATACACGGATACGTATATACGTAGTATAGAAAAAGATTTGCGGTTTGGCCGCAAGTTTCGTTATAAGGTTTCGAATCGTTCTAAGAACTCGACCTGAAATTCGTCCACGTAGAACCACATGCTCTTTGATCGAATCCAATGTAATTTCTCCTAACCTTTCTTTCCATCCCTCCCCCCCCTCTTTTTGTCGCAGTTGGATCAATCTTTATCACCTTCTTCTCGAGGGAAGGGATGCTCGAATTTGGCTGCCATATCTCGTTAACTGTTCGAACTTTCGTTCAAGGAAAAACTTTGGCGAAATTTGGTGTATTATAAAGAAGAGTTTTGCGTTGTATCCACACACGTTTTATTAAAATTACATCAGATCTATTTGTTTCGAATCTTTCGATTTCAATTGACTCAGAGAAATAAAAATTTGTAATTGATTAAAATTTCGATTACGTTTTGAAAATATTTTTCACGAAAATTTAATAGAATTCTTAATATACAGATTTATTATTTAATGTAATAAGTGAATAAAAAGTAAATGAATAATAAATAAATAGTAATTTCTTCGAATTGAAATAAGACTACATGAAATTAAGGGAAATCATCATTTTGTACATGAATTATCTTAAAAACAATTTCTCCAATTTTGCTTTTTTTTTAGAAACTACAACATATTCAAATAAAAAATATTAATTTTCTATTTTGAAGATTTAATTTTTTAAGAAAATAATATAAATAAATTTTTATTTCGCAACTTTTATCGTATTTTTTTTAAATATTAATTTTATATATATGATAAATTTTGAACTTAAATTATTAAGTTATTAAAAAAACGGTATGCTCAAAAAATTTCAACATTTTGCCAAAAAAATTTTTTGCTAATGATAATAAATTAATAATAATAAGATATTTATAAATATTTATTCATTACTCCACAATCAAGAAAAATAAAAATTTTGGAATAACACAATAAATGGAAAGAAAAAAAGTAATATTTGAAATTATTTCATTACTGAAAACAGAGTCATTTGATATGAAATAATTCTAACAAATGATTCTTATAATACAATAAATTTTAATAAATAAATTAATTAAGAGAACAAGTTGAATAAATCATTATTTCTGGTTTGATTAATTTTATTTTATCATAATTCTTACAAGAACAATATAAATATTTAGAACAATCAATAAATTGTTCCAATAATCTATAATTTCAATAACTTTTCCGATTTTTGGCTTACTTAAATATCTTTATTAGGCCAAAGCAATTCATAATTCTGTCAAAAAATATCACTTTCAAAAGAAATTTTTTTCGAAATCAAGAATAAGAAAAATATATTGAAATCAATGAAGCTTTCGCGAAATTTTTCGCATATTTACAAAAACTTTTGTCTATCGCAAAAATAATAGTTGTTTTCTTATGCCAAGATTAAAAGATTCAACTTATTGCCGAAGTCTCAAATTCATTCTGGGCACGATGCCGAGATAGTTTGAAAACTTTGAAATTTCGTTGCCAAATTATGCTTCTCTTAAGACGGCGACATTAGACTCTTAACGCCGAGACAATAGCCATTTTGATAAATTTAATTACTATCGTACACGTTCTAAAATTTTTTCTCTAAATTTTATGTTCTTTTGAAATTGACTATTTATTAAAAAAAAAAAAAAGAATTTTAGACGAGAAATAAATTTTTATCAAATGAAATATAATTTAAAAATTTCACATATTTTATTATTTCGGACAGATGATTGTATATAACAAAATAAATTTGAAATGGTATTTTTCCCTTATCAAATTTTGATTTTAAGTAAGTCGACATTGAAAATATCTCTCACATCTTTGAATAAATAAAGTACTACGTTATAAATTGTTTATTAATGAAATGAAAAACAAAAATGATAATCGAATAAAACTTTAATTTATCCTTTTATCGCTTATTAAAAAGCTTGGAAAATTTGAAGCATAGAAGATAGATATATGTTTAACGGTACACTAACGACTAAACGTTACTTTAACTCTCCAGGCGAGAAAATTCTCTAATGGTTTTTCGGAGTTCGTCAGTAACCATTAACGACCAAGTAATTTTTCAAACTTGAGACATCAGATTGACGTTGTAAATTGGAAGATAGCAAACAAATTTCGAACTACAAAGATTAAACGAATAATTGCAACGCGTGAAGGTTATTCTTTCTATCTTTTCCTTTCTCTCTTTTTTCTGTATTTAAATAAGGAGAAGGAGAAATTAACGATGAAGTAAGACGAAACAAGATAAAATTTTTAAACGTTGAAAATCATCATAATTAATAATAAGAAACTATAAACTAACGAAACTAACGCTAAGATTCTTGAATCGAGGATAGAAGTATTAAGTTGTGACAAAAGAATAACATTGAAAGAACAATCTTTTGAAAGAATGATACACTTTGGTATACGCTACTTTGTCGAGGAAGTAGGACAAAATACGGATGGTCATAACGATATCTAAAAACTTTTACATTATTGTTCGACGATGCCATTTCTGCAAAAACATCAATAGTCGACAACCTTCTCGACTATCTTTGAAAAATGAACTATCTCGAAAAAGATAAAGAATAATGCGTTGCTATTAGTAATACGAGTTTTTTTTCAATTACATTACATTAAGAAATTGATATGATTAAATAAGATTAAAATGTTATTTTTAACAAAATTGAATGAAAGAAGTTCATTATTCATGTTCTATTTTCACATTCATACTAAAAATCTTTCTAACAATAATAATTCTGGAAAAATTTTCTCTTCTTTTTTTTTTTTCTTTGAATTCGTTTTTAATAATGTAAGATAAGCAAATAATTTTGCATAAGGATTTTTGTTTTATGTACATCAAAAGTAACGTCAAAAGTAACGTCAAAACGTACAGTATTGTGAAAAAGACAAATTGTTCAGAATCGGCCTGTTACCTTTCACGAATCAGGTATACCATTCCATTTTCTTTGTTTTCAAAGGAAAGGAAAGAAACTCGAGATAAGGACAAAATCATAAAGTTGTTAATATTATTTTTCACAAAGGGATAGAATGACGCGTTATCCCACTAAACGATTGCGACCGAATACAGTCATTTATGATTTCTTGAATTTCTCACTACACGAGATACTTCATTCTCGTAAAATGACGAGGAGCAAACGTTTGCTGAAAACTGGTAGTAGGAAGATTGAAAAAAAAAGGAAGAAAGGACGGAGAAAAAAGGAAAGATTAGAGGACGCGTGACGCGGGTTAAAAGCAAGACGTGCGGTCATCCCGACTTAATTACGTATGCGAGAATCATATGTGACGGGTAGGTTGACGCGCGTATACCTCCACCAGAGGTCAGGGTCATAAAAGGAAAGATTCTAATTGAATTCGTGCTTTGTGTTTGCCCGCTCGATGTGGTCAGTGTTTTAAGTGAAAGAAATATTTTCGCGACAATTGCCACCGCACGGCTTCCTCTATCCTGTTCTCCCTCTTACAGACACCGCTGAAACAATGTAATTACGCGATGCTAGTATTCTCAGGTTGAGACCTGGTTGAAAAATTTAACGCAATTTTTTTACACCGATGAAAATTCTGTTCGACGTGTATTACGTGATAAATCTTAACCTGAATTCGAATAAATATCAATTCAGCTTTTATTTTTCCTGCCTGCTTAATAATTTTAAGCATTTGAAAAGTAGTATTACTATTCGTAATATTTCTTTAATGATATTATTGCAATTATTTTTATAATTATTGTTACAATTATTTAAAGAAAATTTAATTAATTTAACGATAAATATTCTTGCGAGGAATGGAGAGCAACGCGTTCGTTCTGCTCCATGTTCAAAACATGAAGTCGATATTTCGGATATCAATGACAATCAATGTTGTGTTTTCCTTTTCACTTTGTCCATAAACGTTCCACGATATTACAATTTTCTATATTTTTCTTTTATTTTTGTTAACACTCGCACTTAATAAGAATTATTCGTTTATTTCGTGACTATGAATCAATTTCAAAATGAAGTAATGATCTGTTTTATTCTTCTTCGTTTTTCTTATTATTTTATGTATACTTTTGTTTAAATTATGCATGTTTACATTTTTAAATTTTCCATAAATTTTCCATAATTATCCATGAGTACTAATTCATATATCATTAAAAATAGTTATTTTAAAATTTGATATTTTTGAATCTTCGATATTTAATGCTAATTTTCTCAGATTTAAACTGAATACTGAAAGAAAGATATTTGCATATGTTTTTCTATTACGTTTGATAATTTTTAAATATCAAATTTAATAAACCGTATAAAAGTACTAATAATAAATAATACGAAATTTATTATATTTGAACTTAATGTTTTAATATTAAATGCTACAATAAATACAAATTTCCATACAAGAAAAAATAATATATCTGAATGACGAGCAATAGATATGAGTAAAATAATTTTATTCCGAAAGAATAGGTTCAGAGTATTTTCCATAAAATTTTATGCCTATCTACTACAAAGAAAAATCATAAATTTTCTTTCTCGATGCACTCGCAGTTTGCATTCTCCGCATCGCAGAGAATGTAGCCCAAAAATTTTTCCATTCTTCGAGAATCGCAAACACAACTTCGAAAAACCGTGTGCATATGTGTGTGGAAATTGGTCGTTACCTCGAAATAGGCGCAAAACATGGATACGATCTCGGGTGTGGTGTCTTTCCCGCTCGATGGCCGACACGAAGCCGGAATACGGTGTGCAGATCAAGCGACTTCCGGTGGAGTTGGTGCGCGCGCGATCAGAATATTGAAAACGTGTTGCTCTAGTTACGTGTTTGGTATCGAAGACTCCGGAAACGCGATTGTGTCGACGAGATTCGCTCGACCGATCGAACGCTCATCGCGAAATGTTCGTTGAATCGTCACACGAAACGGGACTGCCACTTAGGAAATTAGATCCAAAACTGTTCTGGCTATCTTTTATGCAATCCGGTTTTAACCACGTCTTATCGAATATTCTATGGGCTAATCATGGATTTCCATGATGATTATTATGCGACATCATATTTATCTTCCAATTCTTCGAACAAGTGAATTGCCATTTTTCTTCTCATTTAGTGGATTAATTGTACAACGACTAATAATCTATAATTTTAGATTAAGAATTTATCGAGTATGATCGTTTTTCGAAGAAAATAATTTTCATAAAATATTGATAATCTGTAAAATTTGATAATTTGATTGTGAGGGATCTGTAAGATGTTTTAATAGAAATAATGTATGTTTATTCATATTTGTAAAATTTCTTCCAGATACGAGAACATTAAAAACAAAATTAATTTAATTTTACTATGCTATTCAATGGCTAATCTTACATCTTAGTATCAATTACTTAACGAGAAATAATCGAATAATGAAAATGAAAGATGAAAATTTAGTTAAAAACGAAGAAGAAGAGGAACAAATTCAATTTATTTAAATATATATATAATGGATAAAGAATTATTCTATCAAAAAGTTCTTAAAATATTTTTCATCGTGTTGATCGAATAATTCACTGGAAAATATGAATTATTTTCACATTATTATTTCGTGCATTTCGTTTCGAGATATCAAAATTTAAAATATGAAAAAAAGTGATATGGAATTAAAATATTCGTAAAATTTCGTTCATAAAAATTCTATTTAAAATTCTTTAAACTCTTGAAATTGTATATTAAATATCGTGGAAATATTGTGTAAAAATCTATTTAAAACGGAGCAACGATGAAATTGATAAAATGGAACGCAATGGTAACAAATAAAAATTTTTTCTCGAACAATTGAAATTTCGATAGCTCATCGTTCTTTTGCGAAAGAAATGGAATCGAAAAATCGTTTGCTGAAATATTCGAGAATCCATTCAACTCCGTTCACTTTCTCTTTCTTCCAACACGTGAAACAGTTACAAAAGTGTTTATTCGCTTTTTAAGATGACCATTCTTTAAGAGAACGATCATATTCCTCCGTAAATTCTCTTTCTACGAGTTCACTGACGTTTTTACTACGAGGAACTTAACTTTGCGTCTTCACTCATCTTATTCTTTATGGAAAGTTATCTACGTGACTCGCTTACTGAACATGCCTCGAATAGACGAAATCGATCAATGACGATTCGAGTTATGCTCTCGATACCTTAACGTAACTTTTAGTCATTGAATTAGAATTATATGCAAAATATTAGGCAAATACGATATTATATAATCATATCGAGTGATCGTTTAAATTATTATTGAATATTTACAGAGCAAAGTATTTGAATGTTATTTATAAAAAGCTTATGCAATACGTTTACTCCAGATAAAAGATATTTATTTTATCATTCATAAATGATTAGAATTCAATTTTGTTGTTTGTTCAATTGAATTACAAAAATATTTCTAGAAATTCGAATTATCATGAATTTTATATATTCTCCCATTTATAAGAACTTTTTAATGGAAATATGTTGCCATCGTTAAAATAATCCAAAGTACAAGTGAAATATTAATAATTCATTATACTTTATAAGTGAATTTAATTTACATTAAAATTCGTTAAATTTTTAAAAGAGAACTCCTTTCATTAAAAATTTAAATTTATGACGTTATAATTTCTGCAAGTAAAACTTAAATCATTCATTAATGGAAGAATAAAAAGTAAGGCGATGCATAGAATTTTAATAAAATTTTAAAGGAAAAGGTAATCGAAATTTTTTCAACTAGAAATTCTTTATAGCGTTTTTATACGAAATGAAAATAATGGGAATGAGAAAAGATTAGTTCAGTTCTAAGAAAATTTTCAAAAGAAGAAATAAGGAATTTGCCCATTTTAACAAACATTTTAATATAAAATATCATATATAATAAGACCAAGAGATATAATATAAAAGCCATAAAAATTCAAAACCGTCTTGAAGACCAATCCAATATCATGAAATATCCTTCTCGAATATCCCAAAGAATATTCAAATTTTACTTGACAAACTTTCTTGAAAATTAAATAAAAATCTCGAAATATCGAAACTTCAAGAGCGAAAGATATCCTTTATTAGAAGAGTTTTATGAAATACGCTTCTTGAATTCAATACTTGAATTCAAGGAAGAAGGACAGCAAAAATTCGATCAATAATCCCGACGATAGATTCGGTGACAGGCTAGATTGGAAAGTTACAAGAGACACCATTGAATGTCTGTCAGATACGATCAGTCATTCGGCCAACACGTGTAGTTTAAGGGGTGCGAGGCCATTGTTCGCTAATAGCTCCAAAAGTAAGGTTGTCTGATATCGAAAATTCATTAACGACGCTTGATAACCTTCCGATATTTATCCATCTTGTTTAATATCCGTGACAGATTCCATTGTTGGAATCGGAAGTCTTGCATGCGCGCGATTCCCTTTAAGGAAGTGATTGCTTCCCTATCGATGAAATTTTCGTCATTCAATTTTCCCGCCGATTCCGGAGAATCGATTGCGAGGAAAAGCCCGTGGAATTTGAAAAAGGAATCGATTCGGAGGATTGAAACGACGAAACGAGATGACGTAATAAAGAAATTTGCAAGCAATTTTTGCTCCTTCATCCCTTTGGGAGTTTTGCTTTATTTATGGGATATTTAGGAAATAAGTTTTTTGGACGTAAATTTTATAGATTAGATAAAGTTCGTATGAATAATATTTTATACAACGACAGAAAATTAACAATTTTTATATCAAGTATTAAATGAAAAAGTATTTTCGTTTCATCTTCATATACTTGTTTATATTAAAATTATCCAATTTTAAAAATTCATGAACGTAGAAATATTTACAAGGAGTGTGTCTTTTAAAAAACTTTTCTTTAAAAGAAAACAATCGAAATGTCGAAATATCGAAATATAAAGTGAAATGTAAGGAAGGAATATCGCAAATGAAAGAAGTAAAGAACAGAATTTAAGGGGAAGTAAACTATATATAGTCAGACATATCGAATAGTGCTAGTCCACTTCCAATCTTATTTGAACAATAGAATACCGAGTTAGATAGATATAAAATCTTGAAAATCACTACGAAATTTGTTTTAAAAGGAAAAATAATCAGATATTCAATATTTGCACGAAATTCACTAATTAAAAGAAATAATTTCCGACACATAACACATATAAAACCCTGAAAATTACTAATTTCGTGTAACATCGATCGAGATTTGAATTGAACGAAAAGTGTTCTCGAAATTTCAATAGAATATTTCCAATTACGTGCCCCGTACGAATCCTCCAAATTAATCATTGCCCTACCAGAACATGTCTTCGGAGAAAAAAAGACAAAGAGGGGGGAAAAAAGAAGGAATAATCAAGAGTTCAGCATTTTCATGAAACTCATTGATTGGCAAAAAGCCTTTGACAGTGGAAATTGCATTTTCCTTGGGTACACGCGGTGTAATTGGAAATCGAACAAAAATAGATTTTCTCTCGTTTGTCTGCCCAACCCTTTAATTAGCGATCGAATCACACCATTGCTGATTAATCAATCAGAAGTTAAAATCACCGCGATACTTTTCTCAGCAACCTAAAATACGGTGTTCGTCAATCATTGAATTTGCTTGCGTGCACGATTCCTCGTCTTTAACCAGATATCGTTTGATCCACGAGTTTGAACAGAAGTTGAACGAATTTCAAATTCGATACACACCGATTCTACTCTTTCGAATTAGGTCCTCTTCCGATGAATCTCGATATAATATGAAAAAAATGAAATAATTGTAGCTGGATCGAAAGGAAACAAGTAAATTATGCTTATCGTTTACAGATTGCTTTATGAGAATTTTGACGCGTACGCGTATTGAATTTTCTGAAATATGACAATTTGGATAATATAATTTTTTTAATTTTGAATTATCTTTTTTTTTGATTTCAGCATGTTTAATAATTAAAATATAAACGATTAGTTTGATTTTTTCATTTGTGTCTCACAATTCATCGAGTTATATTATTAAATATAATATCAAAACTCTTAATGATTCTTTCATAATTCTTTCATTTGTATTATAATTGATTCGAGATCAATGATATTATCGATTTTTATTCATAGATTATCACTCTATATTTTTATAAAAAAAATTATATATATATAAACAAAATTGAAATTCGAAACATTTATTGCGATTAAATCCTGATCGATTAAAGTTTATTTTATTATTTTTTTCATTTTTTATATAATTCTTTCAAAAATATTTGAAAACGATGAATCAAAAAGAAGATGAGACTCGAGGGAACATTGCGAAATGAATCTTTCAATCGTTATGTACGCACCAAAATCTAGTTCGTGTCGAAATTAGTTTTCATTTCGTCAACAATTTGCTCGCGGATCTCCGGTTCTCGTTTCCCATAAAACACGAAAACAGTCGAAACTCAAATTTACCGAACGTGACTATTTCAAGGAACACGACGACCACCGCATCGGACAAAACTTAATTGCACCTACTTGTTTACGTAACAATTATACGTAACATTTTGGAAGCGATTTCAGGAATCGAATAACATCGTACTATGTATATTTGTATGTCTCTCCATGCTTATGAATTAATGCGCAGTTGTCGATCGAAAAGATTTTTCCGCATATTTTCCAAGGCCCGTTTTGCGTTTACGCATTCGGAATAAGTATCGACATGAATGCACAATTATTTTAGATTTCGTTAGATTTTTTATCGTTATTTGTATTTATCAAAGATATAGAGAATTTCCTTTGATTTTCAAAGGATGTGATTTCAAATAAGTTATAATTTTTAATATCTATTTCGAAAAAATATATAGTCTGATATTTCGAAAATATTTTCTAAATTTGATAGTTAACGAAGGAATTAAAATTATGAAAAATCCTTAATTCGAAAATTGCAACTTGACGAAATTGATAAATATGAAAAAAACAAATAATTTGAAATTTTTTAATAATTATGAGATTTTTTAAATAAATAATTGAAGTTTTTAATGAAATTTTAGAATAATTAAGAAATAAGTTTGAAAAATTGAAATTCATTTAATTTTTAATAATACTTGCGTTTAGCTATAATTTTTTAAATAAAAATTTAAATTAGTATACATATTATTTATTTGTTTATTGTAATTTATTGTAATTCATATTATACTCTATATAATTACAATGTTTAATTGTTAGAACAAAATAAGAAATTAGAAAAAATGTAATTTTTATTTACAAGAAATTAGCTTAGCTATTAAATATTATGATAGTCAAAATGTCAGTCATTTTTCTACTAAAATGATCCACTTTTAACAAAAACTCGATAATGTATTAAAACCAATTTATAGTTTTAGCATAAAACTACTGTTCATAAACTATAAACAAACATAAATAACATCGAATGTTTCTTTTTTCCAATCTCTCTGTTTAAGAAACTTAAGGTTTCAATTTGATTTTCGTTTGATTTCATTTAATTCTCGCAATAGAAATTACCAAGACCTATCTTTAAATTTTGGATTTCGGATCTTTTCACGATCAATGTTCTGTGTACTCTCTATAGATGATCCACTAGGTATGCAGAACAGAATCATAGCAGGGGATTCTAATTAATAAACCTGCTAATCCATGGATCCGTTACGCTTGGCCTTGTGCATGTCTGTTCACCGGTATTGGACACGTCGTTATGATACGTCAATCCATTATTGTGCAGACGCCGTGGTCCAAAAACCATAATCAAAGCTATAATCTCTAATGGCTATCGAGATCACGAATGTTTATTACATATTTATTAAAGAAAATTGTACAATATTTTGTAATTTCAAATATTTCGTGTCTTTAAATAGTCGAAAATTTTAAATTTGGCATAGCAAAGACAAATATAAAAAGAATAGTATGAAATTTTAAATTGAAATAATATAATTTTTCTTAAAAATTTTCTTTTATTTCTAAAAATATAAAAAGTATAAATTAAAAAAGAGTAAAGAATGATATGAAATTATTATGAATTATCATTATGATGTTACGTTTAAAAAACTGTATTCTCAAAAAAAAAAAAAGAAAAGTAAAAAGTTTATATCTTAAACAATAGAAATAATATTTCATAAATTCTCAAGAAATAATAATTTTACAAAAAGAAATAAAACAGTTTAGAATTTAATAACGAAAAACGAGAATGTAGTTAAAAAATTTGTATTCTAAAAATGATAAATATTTAAAAAATGGAACTTAAAAGAATACTTTCAAAATAGAAAAACTAAGTATTAGTTTCACGTATTAATTCATTTTTAAACAATTTGTTTAAAAATAAATTACAAAATAATGCTTGAATTTTTTCTTTTTTCATGTATATGGTGCATAGAAAATTTTTAACAGGAATAAAAAAAATGAACTTCAAAAATAATCAAGTAATTTCACGAATAAGAGATTAAATTTATACTTGTATAATTTCCAAAAAAAACATGATTCAATAAAGAAGAAATGTTATAATCGCTACATTTGTATTTTGCATAAACAAACAGTATCGATTTCGATCGATTAATTTCGATATTCGCTTTATCATTAGCATTCGTATATCCAGAACGAGAATTAATCATACTTTTAATTACATATTATTATGGTTTATCTTGAATCCGTTTAAACTTTACGCGAGCACTTCAACGATTAAACTCATTGAAGATCGTAATTAAATTGGATGGTTATTGATGAGTACTCTGTACTTTCGAGTCTCTGATTAATCAGTGTTCGCAAACTTCGGAAACGTTCGTAACAGATCATGGACATCGATAATCTCGAAACTTTGCAAACTTTATCGAACAAAAATCCTGTAGAAATATCGTGTAAAACGTAAAACAAATTAATATATCTATTGTATTTGTTTTTTATTTACTTAATTATAAATGTTCCCGTATTGTGTTTCTTGCACGATTGAAGAAATTTTCACGCAAAAGTTATAGATATTAGTAATAATTCTACGAGCAAATTTTAAAGATTATAAGGTAAAAATTTTATAAATTGTAAATTAGCTAAATTATAAATAAATTATAAAGTAATTCTAAAGTAATTCTAAAGTATCTCAAATTAATTTGATTTTTTAAATTAATAATCTTAATTTAATTTGATTTGATAATAACTTTAATTTTTAAGAATAATTTCAATACTTTTACGAATTTTAGAAATTATTTCTGAAATTATTTCAATTAGTAACCAAATAATGAAATAATTTAAAAATAATTATTTACTTAATAATCACTGTTGACACATTTCATTCGAATAATATCTAAACTTACAATTTAACTCTATTAGTTAATTTATGATATCGCTTGTTTAAATTATTTTTTAAGAATTTATTTGTTGATTAAATTTATTATCAAGTCAAATGTTTCAATTTTTTTCAGAAATAAAAAGCTCTTTGTATAATCTTCGTTCTGCCGTGTCCGGTGTGTGTTTTCGGTGTCTCGGTTCGTCAACTTGATTATAAATCTCGCTTTATTTTCTCTTGTTACAATATTAGCAGACCGTGATTGATTGACGTGAAAATTAATTAAAATTTTATTCCTATGCCACAAGACCTCCCGAAAGCCTATATAGTTCACGCCTTCATTTGATCCCGTGTTGTCCTTGTTAATTGGTCGTCTGTTTCAACAAAACTTTACTCGAGTGTCGTCCGGTTTGATTGTAACTTTGGAAGGACACCCATTGACCATTCATCTCTGTTATTACACGTGCCAAAAGTGTTGGACTATTTGTAGAATTTCAGATGCTTCATTTACAAACGCTCGAATTTCGTCGAAATTTCGTTGAATTCTGACCCTTTCAAAATTGGAGATTCAGAGAGGCTTGAAGGATTAAATCAAAATTCACGTTTATTTCTTCTTATTGTATTATAATAATAGATCAATATCGATATGTATATCATAAATAATTAATCTTAAGTAATACGACAACAGTTTGTTATAAATAATAAATATAAATATAAATGGAAAAGAATTGCTTTGGAATTGATCAATCGATTAATTCAAGAAGAATTGATTTTCTAGAATTTTGATCGTTGAAAACGAAATCATACACGCTATAATTAATATGATTTTAAATTAATGATGTTCTGAATGTATGTATATATGTACATGTATCTTCACTCTTATTTCTTCTGATCTCTCGTCATTCGTATACTTTCTTTCTTCCTTATTATCGTTGGAACAAAACTGTCGACAAAATTTGAAATGAAACGTTCAAGAGAGAAAAATTATCGTTTCATTAATTAAAAATCACATGCCATTTCTGAGGCAAAAATTGATATTGATCTATTGTCATTCAATAATAGTTTAAACAATTTCTATAATATTAGTATTATTTATATTTTAAAAACATTTTTTCTTTAATTTCATTTCATATTTTGAGTAATTTAAATTGATTAAAAATTAAGGAAATTTAACAAAATCATTTAACAAATAAGCAATTAGTAATCATTGATTTATTTCAGTTTTTAATTATCTATTGATCACATAGTTATGATCAATCATCACGTATTAATAAATTAAAATTATTATTTTAATTGTAAAAACACAAAGATATGTAAAATTTAAAATTTAAACACTCTAATTCTTCATCATAAATGGAATTAATATTCGATCGAAAATAAAAATACAATGATTAAAAACCAAAAATAGAATTTGAATTAATTTGAAAATAGAAATGATGATGTTTAAAAATAGCCAATAAATATAAACGAAATAAATATTTAAATATAACATATAAATATTTAAGTATTTAAAAATGAAATAATTAAATATTCAATATTATAGACATTGAAAAAGCACAAGTTAAAAATAATTTACAATTGCATTTTTTATAGAATGCTCGCACAATCGCATGGCACAATCAAGATAGTTTTAGAAGACAATCGTCAGTTTTAGTCGGTCGAACAGTAGCTCCAATTGTGGGAAAACTTTTTGATTAAACCGGTGGCCAGAATGTGATCAGATAGTATACCGTGAGTATACGGTATGTCTTCGCGTATAAGCGTGGTTACTCTGTTGTCGAAACAACATTTTAATAATACGCCCACATGAATCCGTTGAAATTAAGCAATGATTTTTTCTAATTCGTTTCGCAACGATGAAATTCTCGAAGATGCAAATTTAGTTTCGATTAATTCTCTTTAAGAATTAATATGAAAAAAGTTACACCGACATATCACCGATCAAAAGTTTGGAATCGCTTATAGAATTTAAAAATTGTAATAGAAGTTATATCGTTGGAAAAGAAAATTTGTTCGCACAAAGTCTGTTAAATTAAATAAAATGATTATCATAATAACAAATTTACAATATGTTTTTGCACGTATAATACGCACATAATCTGTTCGAAACAAATTTTCCATCCAGTCATGCTAATTACAAGATCCTCGAGATAGGTGGACACCGAATGTCCTCAATTTTGTGCATCGATCCTGATCGAATCGTTTCACCGCGTATTCAAGCAACCTGCTATCCTGCAAGTAGAAAAGCTTTTGCCAGAAAAATCGCTCGCGACTTAAACGCATTACTCACGTAACCCACGTTCAAACCCCACCCGTTTTCACCGACGGACATTAGTCTGAGCTTAAATGTAGTTAGAAATCGCTGGAAGTCACGTTATCCCTTAAATCGTAAAGAGCGGCGAGCAATGGACGCTTAACTGGCGTCTCAGTCAAGGGTGAGAGTGAAAAAGAGAGGAAGAAAAAGTGATTACGAGCAGAAGATCCTGGACTGGAGGGCAAAACACAAGAATTCTCGGTGGAAAATAGGAAATAACGAGAAAACGGATATAAAGAGGAAAAGGATTAACGATTAACGAGCATTACTATTTTCCATATTTACTTTTACTTTTTGCTACAGCACCCAGGAAGTCCATTGAACTTACATGCTTTTGAATCGCTGTTTCTTGTAAAGTGAACGTGTCTGGATATTAGGATCGAGAATTAACGAAATGTTTTTCTTTATTGAATAATTTTGTTGATTTACGAATTGAAGATGAAGAATAAATAATAATAAAGTGAAGAAATAAAAATCATACGAATTATTTTTTTTTCAGTCTTTCAGAATTCTCATTCCATTTTTTATTTAACTTCGAATTTGAAAATAAAAGATAGCTTAAAAATAATTGAACTAATTTGCTATAAGTTTTTTTTTTAAATAAAATATTGTATATAATGTATATTTATATAATACTATCGAAAAATCAAGATTAAATTCTATTAAAATTGAAATTGAAGTTAAATCAACTTAAACTAAATTTTATTAAAATTACATATTTTTATTGAATCAGTGAAATCAGAAAAATAATAGCAAGAGATGATGGTTCTATATTTTTAGTTTGATCTTCTTTTATTTTTATCTCATTTAAAGATTCGGTTAAAAACTTGCCGTTAATGAACATTTTATATCGATAAGTAATAAACGAATCGAATAGTAATTTTATTTGCTCACAAATTTTACAATAAATAGTTAACGAAAAATTTCAAAATAGAAACTATTTTATTCGATTCACTTGAATTTTCTATTGAAAATAAAATTTATCTTTCCAAAGAAATCGGTTTTATATATAAAAATTGATCGACAGATTCGAATAAAATTGCAAATCAATTGATCGAGGAAAAAAGAAATACGATTTTAATTTTAATCCTTTGTTGTTATTTGCCGTTATCCATGAAACGAAGGTGAAAATGGAACAAGAGGAATATATTTTCCATTATTTTGAAATTATTCGAAATAGAATTATTCGAAGAAAGAGTATGTTGATGCAAGTTTTATGTTCTATGAATATAAATTAAATTTCAAAATTTTTAAACTGATATCATTCGTATCGCTAAATGGAAAAAACAGGCATCCAAAAAAAAAAAAGAAAAAATAAGAATAGAGCAAAATGAAGTAATTTTTATTCACAATTATTTTAAAAATAATTCTTTCCGATCATTATTGCTTTACTGTTTTAACATTAAACACATTAAAAATTCTATAAATTATCGTATTTAAGCTCGTATTTTAATTAGTATTTTAATCAGTCTTAATCTTATTTACAAATCTTCAATCTTTTTTTTATCTATTAAGGATCATGATAAAGACTTGTTTTATAATATGAGCTTATCATCTTTTCTTGAGATTTAAAATTTGTATGCTCTTTTGCCTTCTTCAATTTATTTATTCATGGAGCCGAAACTTTGACTCGAACCAACCGAAATTTCGTGCCTTAACTTCGTAACGAACTTCGAGAAAATTTTGAGCGTTCGTAAACCGGTAGTAAAATCATGCTAACTTTAGAACAATATGTTTAATTTTAATTTTAGTATAGAAATTAAAATATAGACAATGAATGAAATGCATATTTAAGAAAGAAATTGAATTAATTTTAATTTGTGATTACATTTGAGAATTATATTATTAATATAATTATTTAAAAATATTCTATCTTAGATATAATATAATTTGAAGATTTATTTGTTTTTTAATTAGATATACGAATATTGGATAATATTATGGAGGAGAATGTATAACATTCTTCTCAGAACTAGGAAAAAGAGATTAAAAAAGTCGACAAATTTCTTTCAACAATGATACGGATTGCAATGTATTTATGGAAATTATGTGTGCCACATCGAGCATATATTCTTAAAATTAATGGGGAAATCTTTAATAATCCATGTAATTTCTAAATATTTATTTTGTGTGAAAATACTTTTTTTCTACCATCTTTTTCTTTTTTTATTTATTCATTCAGAGTATAATAGTTATAATTTTTACTCATAAATTATTACAAAATTTTAAAAAAATATTATTTTCATGTTTGCATTTCACGACTCGCCATTTGTTTATATTACTAGATTTGTCAAAATTCTATAAGTTTTTTTTTATATCATACTAAAATCAAAAATCCAAAACCAATAATAATCTACTGATTTTTATCTTTTGAATGTCTTTGACAAATTTTTATTATTTTATTATTCATTTATTATATTATCACTTTAATTATTTACTTAGAATCGAAGGAGAAAACGAAATGATAAATAAAATGTATTATTGGTAAGTAAATTTTAAATTCTTATTAGAAAAATATATTATGTCGATTTATTTATCAAATATTTGATTATTCCAAACAATAATACAAAAAATACAATAATTAACAAATAATAATTTTATCTGAACGTCAAGAATAAAAATTTTATTTTAAATGAGAAAGTGCAAGTAGAATTTTCATAATTTCAAAGTAAAATTGAAAAATAAGTAGATATTTAAATATTCATTAATTAAATTCGAGAATCATAATTAACAGAAATTTTCTCTGCAAAATTATATTTGTACAGAAAATAGTGAAATTCGAATAAATATGTATTTAATTCGAACACAAGTTAGATTTAATTTTTTCGTGTATAAATATAAAAGTTTAGACAAATAAATAACAAATTTCAGTCGCAAAATTTTATTCCACGATTTTACGGAATTTATATTATAAATAAGACGTTTAATTTAATATTATACGAAAAATTTTAGCATATTCTTACCTAATACTTTCAAAAGCGATCGACTTTTGCACCATCGTTTCTTTCTTTCCTCTATTTCATTTATTTCTTTCTCTCTTGTCGCTTTTTTTGGTCAAAGTTTCAAGCCGTTTTAAAAGAGAAAGAAAGAAAGAAAGAAAGAAAGCACATCGCGAATATGTATTTATAAGAGATAAGTTTCAACGCTTCTTCACGCACATTCGAATTCGTAAACTTTTGCAAGGTCGCTTTCGCAAAAAGAAAAAGAAAAAAAAAAAAAAAAAAAAAAAAAAAAACGAGAATAAGTTCGAAAGATTCAGAAAGAAACGCGAAATTGAGTGAGGGCAATGAAAAGCGATCGCAGCTGATATTAAAAATTATAATTAAGTCGCTATCATAAAGCGAATAAATTGCTTTCTCTCCGATCATTCGATGAAGTTTAACGAGTTTGACGAGTTTTCCGCTTCGACCGTAACAAGTCATGGAATACTGACTCTACCTGGATGTCCTGATTTCACTTCTCAATATTGAATTTAATTATATCATGCCTGGACTTCAATTTGTTTTGCACAATGAAGAGATACGATATATTTATTCGTATTCTATTAATAAAATATCATTGCTATGTTTGGTATCGTAATATAAATATTTTCTATATTCAAAAAGTAATGCGAAATATATATTTCTACAAATTTATTTTTAATTAATTAAATAAGATTAAACTAATCGTTTATAAAAAATAAGGAGAATAAATTTAAGAAATATTTTTAATCGATACTCTATTTGTACCGTATAATTTTATTTCCGTATTTGCAATGATAAATATCTTTTAAATATTCAAGAGAATAACAAAAATATGTCAAGGCGTCACATACTCTCGTTTTCACTTTATGTATCTAGGGTATTAATATAATCGTAGTTTTTTTTAAGAGTTTTAGAGGATGAAACAAATAAAAAAATATTGTTTATTTATAATTTAATAAATAATATTCATTCGACATTTTTTCATTTCGGCCTTTAGATCTCACAAATATATCGACATTTTATAAAGTCATTTATCATGTCGATATACGTGATCCGATAAATATAATCGTTCAAAGATTTCGCGTGCAGAGATTTCTTATTCGTTATCCAAAAACGTCAATCATCCAAAAAATCGACAAATTTGACACTTCCTTTTAAAGACATCACTGTCAAAAGAGAACCAATCCGGGCGTTTGCATGTTATAACCGCAATTTACATTCCTAATAAGCCTGACGTAATTTGAAGATACGCTTCATCTTTCGTTTTTCTCTATTCGATCGATTTCTCGAATACATCGATCCCCCATTTAACATCAAGTTCTATCTTTCTTTTTTTCTTATTTTTATCGCAACGTTCGAATAAAGATGGAAGGGAGGAAGAAAGAGAGAGAGAGAGAGAGAGAGAGAGAGAATGTGTAAAGCAAGGAATTATAGGCGTAGAAAATGAAGGAAGAGAAGAGAAATCGATCAGAGAGCAAGTTATTGTCCGATGTTTAGCGTAGCGAGACATCTGCTCGTTGGCAATCTCTGGAGGAAATAGCAAGAGCGATTTAATAGCTCCACCGATCCGTTTGCGTCACCTCGTGGCACAAGAATAGATACGGTTGTTTGCCGAGGGTGAAGGCGAAAGGGTGTGGATGTGGAGGCATCATGGTTCTCGAGGCTGTGCCTCTAAAGCATCGATTTCTCGTGGACGTTGACATAAATCGTACGATAGCTCGCGGAAAAGTAAAGTCGATAATACTTCTCTGCGTGAAACACGATCGCCTAACAGCCCAGGTTCGAAAACTTGCAATCGTGATTTTCCACGACTCTAACAAATTTCAACTTCCGCGTTCAAACGTCAAAACATCCCTCGAGGGATGTTTGATCACCACCCCCTTCTTTTCCGCAGGCCACGCGTCTCCTTACGGTTGTTGGAATAGTTTGGAGGAAGGGGTTGGAGGAGGGGATTGGAAGAGGGTGTTGAATAGAATCCAGTCGAAAATTGTAATTGAAATTTGTCTTAAAGACGGAAGTAAACAATAGCATGGATCGGTAGTTTTGGGGAAGGATAAAGTTTCCCGTGAGAAATGGAACTGTTCGAAGATCATGAGCGTAGACTTGTAGGGATTCCCGAGAGGATTAGTTCGTCATATTTACCGACAGTAATATATATATTCGATTTTGTAGAAGATTATTAAAAATGTTTTCGATATTATTTCGGGAATGTAACGATGCTTTTTGTTCTATTGTTAGTGTTTTTCAAATGAAAAAAGTTGTTGGAATTGAAAGAGGATTAGATTTTTTATTTTTATAAAAAATTATCTTTCATAAAAAATATACGTAAAAATATTTTTTTTGTATAAAAATTTTTATATGTCAAAGCATAATTGAGTGTAATTGAATGCTAAAAGAAAATGAAAACATGCTTCATAATATATCGTTTACTGTTAAAATTAAGAAGACAAATTAATGATTGCTAATTTTTAAGTCATATTTTAATTTTAATTTCTAACACGTGTTTAATATATCTAAAAATATTTTCGCCGTATTTCACGAAATATTTTAGAAAATAAAAAATGATATATACACACTAGGATTTATCTACGATTTTTCTATGCAAATTTTAGAAATAAAAAAAAAAATATGATGTATTCCAACGCTTGAATAAATATTCAAAGAATTTCTTTTTATTTTTTTAAAAGGTATAATTTTTTTCGATAGTAATAAATCAAATTAAACATTTGTTTTACTTTTAATATTTATAATATAAAAAGATTTCTTTTTTTTTCAATTTTAAAAACAATTCTAATTAATACTAATAATTAATATTAATAATCTAATTAATTAATAATATAATATATATTCAATTATTCGATTTTTTTTAACCATCTTTCTTCTTCTTAGAGTTCTTAGAGGACAAAACAGTCCTTTAAGATTTAATTAATTGAACAAACAAAAAGGGAGGAAAGCAGACAAATATGAGAATATTATGTAACAGAGAAATAACTGGGAATTCCTTTTGTGTGCAACACGCAAAACTTTCTTCTTATGTAATTAGACCTATAAACCATGCTGTTAACGAAGTTATTATACGGAATCGTCAATCGCGACCAAGTATTTAGATTCTTTGAATGTTTTGTAATTGTCACTTTGTTCGTGTGAAAATTTCGAAGAGTATGGCAAATTTTTTTTTTGCATTAGTTGAATTAATTCCATTTATGTAATTTCGCAATTAAAAATTGTCATATAACTGATGTTACAATTATGAGATGATTTTATATATAAAAATAAATTAAAAAAACAAAAAGAAGAAGAAATGAATAAATTTTTAAAACTTTTTTAAAGTTTCGAATAAAAGTTTTTCAAATAAAAGGGAAATTGATTTATTTCCGATTGAATTCCGAATAGACTGTCGATAAATCGTTTTATAATATAATAAAAATAGTTGAAAAGTATAAAAAGAATTTTTAACAAATTATTAATAAAAAAAACACTTATCAATCACGGAATACATTACGTCACGACAATAGTGTTAGATATCATTGATTGAATACCAACAAACCTAAGTAACACGTGCCGAAAAAAATGTATTGAATATAATAAATATTTTTTTATTGACAAAAGATTATATCGAATTATTTCTTATTTAAGAACAACGAATAAACTAATTATTTGCTATTCGTATGGAATTTTATATATTTTTTTTATTATCCTTCTCCTCTTTCACATTCCTTTCTTTTTTTCATTCTCATTCTATCATTCTTTCATTATCAACTTGATGACAATGAAATTCTTTCATTTTCTATTATTCTTTTACTATCATTCTATTATTCTCCGTCATTCATCGTCTTCTATCCCTTTTCTTTATCATCCTCATCCTTTTCTTCTTTTTCTTATCACATTCTTATCATTCTACATCTTCTCATACCTTTCCCATCCTTATTCTCATTTTTCTTTTATTATTTATTTCATTATGATATTTATTTATTTCATTGTGACTCTTGCAACTTTGTTATCCTCCTCTTTTGCTCTTCTTTTCTTTTCTCTTCTATCACTCGCCGCACTCCAATCTCCAATCCTCTTTATTATCCTCATATTATTTTATCATTCTATTTCTCATTTATCAATTCCTCTTCCTCCTCTTCTTTATCAATTCCTTCCTTTCTCTCCAATTTCTCACCAATTTTCTCACCAATTTCTTTTTCTTTTTTTTTTTTTGAAGTAAGAAATAGCATAATAAAGGAAGGATAAGAATAAGGATGACAAAAGAGGGGCATCATTCAACATAAATAACATAAAAGTGATATATTTATCTACGTATTATAAAATTTAAATGTTCAAGAAATAGAATGATTCTGAAATTCAATAATAACTTATTTGATATAAATCATAAGAAAAAAAATTTATGTATAAATATTCAATTCTAATAAAGATATTCAAAATAGAATCCACAAAAATCTTTCGATTTTTAAAATAATTAAATTCCAATATTATATAAGACTTAACTATTTACTTCAAGTAAAAAAAGGAATTTCAGACAACATTTAAATCAATTTAAAATCTATCATATAGCACGTTTTGTATTTATTTTATAAATAATATTTTAAATTTATCAAATATTTAAAATATTATTATTATTAACAGAAAATTGAAATAATAAAAAAAAGATCTATTATATTTTTGTAAATAAATAATTTTTGTAAAACAACAATTAAAAGAAAATTTATATGTATTATGAAAGTTTTTTAAATATCGAAAAAAATCAAATTTCTCACAAAATTTTTCACCTAAATAATAAAATATTTAATCACATAAAATTAGTAATAACACATCAAAAAACGAGTATATCGTGAATTATTATTTTATTTAGCTTCTTATTCATATTAATATCGTTTAAATATTAAGTCATTTTCGAAAGTAACGAATCCTTTTTTTTTCAAAATATTTTTTGTTTTATATCACGTCACATTGTTCAAATACCAATATTTAAAGAAACTCGCAATTTTTAATATTATTCCTCTATCGCTGTTTAAATCATTACAAATCGATTATCTTCGAATATAAGTTCAAATTTACCCAAATTTTTAATGTAAAAATTACAAAATTTGCTTTTCAAAATGATAACTTTGAAACTCAAAGATGCATCGTGCCGAATGAAAATACATTTTAAAAATTTGGATTCTGCGCTTCCAACGACTCCAACTGTCTCGCTCGTACATTCGGATCTCTTACTGCACATTCACTGACCTATCCCATTCCTACCCTACATACATTGGTTGGCGACAGATGCTAAGTCACCGTTTTATTTTTTTTTTCTTTTTTCTTCTACTATTAATATTACTCGCAATGTATGTACGCGTTTCCTGGGAAATGTGGATTGCATTATTTCCAGAAATTTCGATCGTCAATCAAGATACGGTGTACATTTTAAATAATGGGCTTTGAAGATTCGTATCTGGGACGAACCGAACATGACATCGAATTTAAATAAAATACAAAATCGGAATAATTTTAAAAACATATGTGCTATTCTTTACTAATCTTTAAATTTTGTTCTTTTTCTCTTTTCGAACTTTGAATTAAAAAAAATCGATGATGCGGTTGACAACGACATTTTAATTGATTTAAGAAAAATTTTAAATAAAGATATCCTCCTTTTAGTTCGAATTAATTTTATAACAACTAACAAATTTATAAAGATTTAATTCTGCGTTAAATATGAATCTAAAATATTTGATCGCTTTAACTTTTTTTATATTCGATGAAATAAGAAAACAGTTATTCCCGTCTTTTATCAAATTACAATATTTTAATTTCATCAATATAAAAATTAAATAATAAAAACGTAAAATAATATATTTAATGATTACAAATTTTTATTTTTTCACTCGACTTAAATAATGATATATTTTTACTATTAAATAGTTATTTAAAATATATTGAAAAATAAGAACGATTTTTAAAGAATACATAAAGAGCCGAGAAAATTTTTTTGTTACAGGTAATTATTCGATACTTTTATTCGTAATTAGAGGCTGACTTGGATCGATACAAGTTTCGAAATACTACGAACAGGTAACAACATTTTATATTCAAGTGAATTTTTATGGAAAAACTAAAATTTCTTTCTGAAAAATTATATAAAACACACGTACGCGTTGACACGAACACGTATTAAACAAAGTATTTCATGAGTTTGAAACTATCGAAATCGGAGTAATCGAATGCGAGATACAAAAGCATCAAAAGAAAGAAATAACGTTCCATGGATTCTAAAATTTCAAACTTTTATTAAGCGATTTTATAAAATCGCTTTCCCGTTAGATAAAAGTTTGTAAACTAATTTCCATTTCATATTCGTTTTACGACTAATAAAACCGATACACAAACTAAATAAAAATCGCGCTTTAAAATTTGTAAATTTAAAATATACATATGCATAATCCCAATTAAATTAACGATAAGTTAAAAACAAATAAATTATTAAATTATTTTTAAAGAAAATATTTTCATTTTTGTAATTTTTGTAAAATAATATTCACAATTTTATTATCATTGCTAATAATTTAATAATATTTTTGTAATTATTGCAATATTTGAAATTACTTGCTCTAAAATTGCTTTTATCATAGAATTAAAAATAAATAAGAAAAATAATACGATTCATTAGAATAAAATTTTTCTTTTGAATCGTAAAATATTGAACACGTCTAATTATATAACTTAAATGTAGATATTTGAAAATATAAATCGATGAATATTTTTCGCGATGATGTACCATCGCAGATTTAAAACAGTTTAGACGAGGAGAAGGGAACGAAACGACTCGTTAAAAGTAGAAATAAAGAGAATTTTACTTTTCAAATATCGAATAAGCGAATCGAATCGATTGAAAAGAATCGAACGAATAAAATTCACTTTTGAAAACGATTTAATTTCGAAACGAAATCTAAAGTTTGCCGATCAAGCGTTATCAAGCAAGCCTGTATCTCCCTCGCCTAGCATGAAAGCGCACGGTCCGTTGGCGAACGCAATCTGGATCGAATCGGATCTCGATCGATCGAAGTTAAAAATCCTCTCGAAATGATCAATCTTGATATCTGTAAAGAATCCACGACGAGCGGATCGATGAGCGTGATTAAAGGGGCGCGTTCGCGTTTCTCCTCGATCAGCGGAATCCTCCGGAGATCGAAGGAGACGTCATTGAGTCCATTCAGCGCGAAACAGTCGCGATAATGGAGCCGTCTTAATGGCCGTCGACATTTCGTCTAACTAAATCGTCTCGAATCGGTGGATTCGACTCTCGAGCAAAGTCGAAAACAGGAATGCAACGCCTTCGCGCCCCTTGCTGCTCTTTCGATTCAATTTCGCCCGATTATCGAGCCCATCGAATTTCAACGATTCGCAAACCTGACCTTCATTCGTAAAAGAACAAGAGAGCAAATTTTCGTAATAAATATCGACAAACTGAAAAGTGGCAAATTAGCATTGTATTTTATTTTCGTAATTGTCTCTTGTCTAGTTGTGACACACTAGTGATACGGTTTTAACAGAAATAAATTCTTTAATTCCCGTTTCTACACATGAAATATTTCCTTAAGTGATCGACATCTTCGCATGCTTTATACATTGAGAAACGCGTACAGAAAAATTCGTCGAATGTACTTCACAACAAGTTGAAATACTTTTAAACGCTAGTTTCATCGAGTAAACAAAATCCGTTTTCACGAATCCTATTACAATCGGCGGATAGTCTAAAATCGGTATTGTACTGTGTTTACGCGCGAAAAATCGTAACGCTTGAAAATTTTCATTCAGGATAATTTTATCGTTTCCAAATTGAAGGAAGACCGACTTCGACAGCGCTAGAATTCGCTGTGCTAGAAGGATATTTTATGCTTCGTCATCATTCCGTTCCCCGTTACCACGCAATAACACCATCGTAAAACCTAAGTTTCGAACCCCTCACATCCTCAATAACGAGATACAGCGGTTTCATAGCATGTCCTTTAATTTGTTTTCGCGTAATTGCTCGTTTCTGTTGATTCAGTCTCGGATACCCGATATTTCTCCTCCTCCTCCTCCTATCCCATTCTTAATCCGTAATTGAAATTTTTATTTTTTTATTTTTAGCCTGATTCGAATCACGATTTTGTATCGACTGGTGACCTCTCTTTTTGAGAAATAAAAATAAACTTTAATTGCGTATTAATATGGATTGTATATATACATATCTTTTTTTTTGCGATAGAAAATACTTTTAATCTTTTCATATTTGTAACGAAAGATAGAAAATGAGATGAGAATTTTTTTAGTTTCCAATTCTTTGGAAACGAATTTAAATATGTAAGAAAGAATAAGATAAGATGAAATATTTTTACATGTTTTAACAATTGTTATATTGTTTTAATCAATTTATGTTGTGCAGTATTAAATGCACTGAAATATTTTTTTAAAATTTAAGTTGGAAACCTGTTTAATAATAGTAATAATATCGATAAATTAGGAGCAGGTTACTTTTCAAAATAAACAAATAATTATTCGTTATAATTATTTCACATAACGATTAACGATTAAGTTTGAAAAAATAATTTTACAAGAATATCGTATGTATAATTTTACAAAAATACTTGAAAATTTTCGAATAATAATTCTGAATTTCTAAATTATTAAACATAATATTAAACATAAACATATGTACAGAAATATGTACATTCATTGATATAATCTACCGTATCAATAATTAAAAAAAAAAGTATATTTTATAATCTGTGAAAACTATTCTCAATAAATAATCGTTTTATTATCTTTTTTCTTTTTTTTTTTTTGAAGATCTAATCAAACTTACATCCCATTACATCGTCATTCATAACTTTGGATAACGAGAATAATCAACTCATTAGTAGTTAAAAAAAAAGAAAAATCCTTTTATAATTAAGTGAACCCGAATTTGCACTTTGACGAGAAACTGATGGATAATGAGCACATCTCATGTCGATTAATTGACAAAATTAATTCCATCTTCTTCGTAAACGAGTTAAAATAGAAATGCTTTTACTATTAAATAGAAGTATGAACGATGATAAAGTATTCCTTTCTGAAATAAGAAATTGAATATTTTATATTTTAATTATTTTAACCACTTCTTATCATTAAATTATTTTTTCTCATTCATCAATATCTATATAAAATTGTAAATATCAATGGTAATATATATATATGATTTTATTTATTTGCTTTTTTAAATCATTTTTCATTATTATATCATCATACGCTTTCTTTTTCTTATTTTCTTTTTCTCGTCGAATATTTAAAATTGTAAATATTTAATAAAAATGTTCGTTTAAACCTTCACTACGCTTCGTGTACGTTTTCCAAGCATCGAACAACGAAACATCAGAATTACTAGTTATTTTAATTAAAATGAGATCTGAAGAAAATTACGTACATATATCTTCATATACATAGATTAACAATAACATAGAGAGCAATCTAAACTAATTGTTTTATACAATACGATGGCATTCGAAATGATCGATGCACGTAGCTACTTGATAGTTATCGCGTATGTGCTCATATGTACAAATGACTCGAATAGTTCATCAAACGTTCGATCAATCCACGTCAAATTAAAAGCGGAGAGAATTTTGTCTGTGACGTTGCTCGAACGAGCTTCTGTCGCGATACGTAATCACATTCAACGAACATACTACCATCGTATCAATAAATGATGTACCGGTTGTCGAGCAGCAAGTGGCTTCGAGCCGACCAAACCCGAGTTTATATCGCTAAATCCAATTACGCCGCCATTATAGTTCGTTCCGCGCGGATCTACGTCTTCGCGAGAATCGAGTTCTTTCGTAAACTGTATGTAAACTCTTCTACTCTTCTCCGAAACGATCGTGAATGCTTGTAAGTGCCGTCTGAGAAGAAACTCTTGCTATTACATATCATTGAGAAACTGAAACGTCACTGGAAAATTGAACTACTGCGTGTACCGCGCTTTGATAATAGATTAGATTATTGGAAGAAAATTTTTGATAATTAGGATGAATGGATGATTCAAGGAATTCGAAGATTTTTAGGATGAAGCAAATGTGAGATTTCTTCGAAACAATTATTGCAAGAGTCGATAAATTTGATCATTTATAAAAATTATCAACGTGTTAATATGTTTATGGAACATTTTTGAAAGATTTTGAAAGATTTTGAAAATTTTGAAAAAATGCGAAAGCTAATATAAAATACTAGTTGAGATTTATTTATTTATGAACAATTTAAATTTACGTTAAACGAAACGGAGATAAAATGAAAGAGCTCTATCTCCGTCAAATCGTTATTGTCTCGCACCGTCTCCATCTCGCAAATTGCTTATAGCTTGAAAAATAAGTTAAAATTTTTACCTTTGTTTTGATTTCTAGATTTTGCAATATATTATTAAATATATTAGCATTCTGATATAGAATATATTAACATTCTGCGTAGAAAGAATGCTTAAAGAATGCTTAATTAAGTTTCTTTTTAATTTAAAAGATTTTCTTTTTGTTTTTTTCAGTTTTATAATTTCACATCTACTTTTCTGTCTACTTCGTCCGCTTTTTGTATAATTGCTATTCAAAGGAACATTTCGCGCACTTATTACTATTTAAATTTAATTATAATAAAATTCTAATAAAATAAATCGCGTAACGTTTCTCGCAATTATATCGTATCTTAAAACAATTCTATCATTTCATTAATTCAATAACCTTCCGTGGAAAAATCACGATTTCAAAAACAAGCCACGTTTCTTCTCCAGCGAAATGAAATTCAATCGCAGCTATTTCCTATCCGGAGCAATTTAACGGGAACATTATTACCATCTTAATTAAAAACTTTCATCAATTTCACGAGCATATACGCTTCGTCCATCCCGTCCAATTCTCTCTCTCTCTCTCTCTCTCTCTCTCTCTCTCTCTCTCTCTCTCTCTCTCTCTCTCTCTCTCCCCCCCTCTCTCTCTCTCTCAAACATAAACTGAAAAACTCCATCGTTCCATCCGATTCTTGATATCTCGTATTTATCCCTTCGTTTCATTGACTCGATCCGCTCGTAATCCCCACAAATTTATCCGAAGCTCTATGATAATTATTAATCGTTTTCATCCCTTCATCATCAAAAACACGACGCGGTTTTCCAGTACGTTGAAGATTACTGTCGTTGAACTTTCGAAGTTGCGTTACGAGGAATCGATCTGTTTCGTTGAAAGGATTCTTGTTGAAACCCTACGTAGATTTCGTAACACGAGGAGAAGGATGTTTTTGATGATTTATTTGTCTGAGTTGATGTCTTACTGTAATATTGTATCGTACATTTTTCATTTGAAATGAAAAATAAATAAATAAATAAATAAGTTTATAGAGAAATAAAAATATTTGCGAATTTTCAAACGAATCATTTTTCAAATATTTAATTACATCAAATAACAATAGAAGATAATAAATAAAATTCCTTCTAATAATAATATTATTTTTGAAAATAATTCAATACGAGTTCTTCGAAGATGAATCTAAAATAAAATTTAAAGGAATCAATTTCATTTTTTATCAATTGTTTGCTTTCTATTCTCATTATTCGATTTTTCGAAGAATCATTCAACTTTTATAAACTAATTTGAGTTTATTTATTGAAAGCAAATATTAAACTTCATTTCTTTTTTTTTTATTTATTTATTTTCATGATAGAATAACCACATATCGATAATTTTGATTCATACCTAATCTCAAATGGAAATATTTCTACATTTATATTATCATTCTTTATATAATACCGATATCGATCATCGAATATCAAAAATAAGTGGATCGATTACTACCGTATTATTAATCGATAATTTTACCATATTAAACACGCATAATTGCTGCAATTTAATGAAATTAAGTATTTATGGCGACATTTTTGCGATTCGACATCACATGTTCGATATAAATATTGCAAACATGAATGCAGTGCATGATTACAATTAAATCGCACGCGAAAGCTTTTAGCAAGTTATCTTTACAAAATCGTACGCTCGTGTATATCGGTTGAAAATATACATCTGCATGGCATCATCGATCACAAAGACACAACGACGCTGTTTCTTAAAACAATGATCTTATATGCGATAAAACAATCGATTCGAAGGATCTTGCCCTGAAGTGCGAATAAAATTAATACACGTTCGAATGACGAAAACGCAAAATTGTGCGCCTGGATTATTATTACTGATTCAAAGAAATAACCGCATCGTTTAAACTAGCCGTTATAGGGACGGAATGGTCGGCAAGGAACACTCGAGAAAATTGATCCGAGACGTTCGTTATTCCGTGAGAAATCGTTAAGGTTCCTTTTATCCATCGTAGCCGAGAAATTCGTTCGCGTTTCAATGACACGATCAAGGGTATACTTAAACCAGCTTCTCCGAGGAGCTGTATTCACGAAATTTATCGTGTCACGCCATTAAAAGTAAGACCTCCCGAGTAAATCCTTTCTCTCGGGATAGAAATTAACTCTGCGTTATAAAATATTCCAGTGGCAGTTTATAGCAACGATAAATGGGAATAATTCATTCGTGATATTTTCGTTTAAATTATTCTCTCAAATGTATTCTGAAATTTTTCTAATTCCTTCTAATTTCTATTGATCGCTCGAGGAATAATTAATTTTTATATATATATTTTCCTTTAGTTACTTTTATTAACAATTTAAAAAAAAAACTATTTTTCAAACGTATAGTAATATGAATCTCTAGAAATTCTTATTTTCGTATAAATTTGAACTTATTTTTGAAATAAATAAAATAGAGTATATTTCAATCAAATGTTAATCGTGTCATGTTTACGCGATACATTTACTTTCTAAATGTTTAAATTTTGATCACGATCAATTATTTTTACGTTTGCTTTGGAATAATGTTTTATTATCGGAAAATAGACGATATAACATCAACATGGTTGATATAATGTTGATTTTGCACGGTGGATTTTAACGATGCACATTAAAACGTTTGATAAATATCATGGTACTAAATTTACTTATCTCGTCGAATGACGAGACACACTATATCACAAACAGTGTAAATTACAAAAGAAACCAAGGAGAGATGCGAATATTCGCTGTTTGAAGTGGTTCAGCAATTATCAGTTTTAACGACTTCTAAAATTCGATCACGACGAGTTCAAAAAATCGGCCCTTCAATTAGTCTCCCGACATCCTACAGGATTTTACTTATTGCTTATTAGATTAGATTCTTCTTCGTGAAGAAGCAATTAAGCTTCCCTCTGTTCATTACTTTCCATCGATATCTCCCCTCGGTTGAAAGTTATCTCTACTATGTTTTGAATACCTCGATTCATATCTGATGCCTTTATTATAATCACGTGATCAACAATTTAATTATCCGTTCGATACATTGTTGGCACGTTGTACACATTAAGCATTATGTGCATTGTTGATACATTACGATGCATCCGATTGTTTCGTTTCTATTCTGTTAATTTGGAAATATTTTAGCGTAGAATGATGTATAATAATATACACATATAATGTATACTGCTCTATAATCTATATCTGCTCTTACTTCTCTTTCAAAATGGCTTTAACTTTAATTGATTATTTTTTTAAATGATGAATAGAAATTAAAAAAAAATTAATTATTTTACTCGTTCTACGTTCTTTTAGACCAACTTGAACAATTTTCTTGGAATTTTTCTGGGAATAAAGTTAACGTAATTAAAGTAAAACTTATATCTTGTTTTCTTAATTTTGGCAGACTTTTTCTTAAAATTTAAGACTTTTTCTTTTAAGACAATAAAAATTATTTAATCGAGAACGCGCTTATTATTACGCAAGCTATATAATAGATGTGTAAAAAGAAGAATATCGTTCAAGATGTAACAACGTGACCCATGTGAAGCGGTTCACGTGACAAGAAGTACGACTCGCTTACGTAAATGGGAGGGAAACAGTTTCCTAAATTGGAACGGCGCTGCACAAGCGGTTCCCGGTTTTAAAGTAACAAGATACCGTGCAATTTGAGGAAGAAGCTAAGTATTCGCGATCAAGTATGCGGGGCTTGAATCTGGCATTCATTTTCAATTCGAAATTAAAGTGTTCGATTTCGTGGAGGCTCTTCGAAGAATTTACCCGCCGACTGTTTTCACTCTGTTATTTGTCAATATCTTCCATTACGTTACGATCATTCGTTTAATCATTCCCTTCGATAATTCTTTCGTATTTCTAAATAAGAAAGACGAGACTTCGTTATTCGAATTTTTCATTATTTTGAAAGTAAGATTTATTACGATTGAAACACATTCGATTCGATTAAAATAATTTATTTATAAATCTAATTGTAATTAATCGTTCAATTTCAAAATTTTCAATTTTTCTCGATATATATCGTATATCGAGAATATATATTTCCCTTTGGAAAATTATTAATAACATTAAATTAATTTTAATTTTGTTTATTTTTTGTTAATATCTTTGTTTTGTTTAATATAATTTAAAATATTCTACAGCTTCATAAATTGGGATCGATCGTTTTACATTTTTCAAAATTATTACTTTATCTCGTAGAACTTTTATAATAAATAAGAATAAAGAATAAAGCTGAAATAGAAAATTTTAAAATTATTTAAATTTTAAATAAAATTTTATTCAAATTTTAAAATTAGAATATCCAAAATGGAGTTGATATTATTTGGAATTAATAAATGAATATATAGTGTAATCGATGCATTTTTTTAATTCTTTGATACAACTGAACAATGAATTATTGCAAAAAACTGGCTTATAGAACGATCGATTTTTTTTCTCTATCAGCACGTCATATCGCACGACATGTGCAAATGTATCCTCAATGTCGTGAAACGTTATAACCATAACCATGTAAATATATTTCTAAGACGCATTTGGAGAATCGATTTCAAAACCAATAAGAATTTGCGTATAAAATTATCGTTGAGGCTTATTTATAAAATCATTGTATTATTATCTATCTCATTATGTCAGTATCGATCGAGTTTTCCTTTGAAAACTTGAAATTATTTAAAATATTTCTCCAAACAACAAATTATTAATTCGTAAAATTCTCTTAACAATTGCTTCGCTTTCGTCTCTCTAGGTCGACAACTGATCTACTTTCCATTCCGCTTAAGTTCACCCTTTATTTTCAATTTTTTCGAAACTCCAAAAAGAAGTATCGAAACCAAGTAAGCTTGTCGATCTATGTGAAAATTTAATCGTTCTCTTTGCCTTGATTATAGAAGTGAGAGAGAAATATCGATTGATGTCTCGTGAAAGAATCATTTGCTTCTGTGCATGGTAAAAAAAAAACTTGCAATCATAAATGAAAATTAAATTTTAACCGCTGCTAGTTTGAAAAAGTTCTCTAATTTGAAATGTATAGAGTTTCACAAGAATAAAAATTCTCAAGTTCACGAAGTCGAAAAAGGACGATTTCAGAGATATAAGATAATTAAATTAGCGAATCGAGTCTCGTATTTAATTAACGATTCTAAATTTAAGGGAAATCTAAATTTTCACTATTACTGAAATGAAATATAATTTCGCTACGACGATAATAGGTAGTTGGGCCCGCTATGTTCAAAATCTTCGACGTTTTCAACGTCATCTAATCTGACAGACAGTCACCGACGAACGATGTTATTTGGTTAATGTCTCTTAAATACATCGCGGGATAATGAACGCGAGAAACACGGGGTTAGCCGCGAATAATGGAGAGTCTACGGATCGATGATTAATTTAATTTTCAAAGGATGAAATTACGGGCAACCCGGCTGCCCCCGAGATATGAGTGAGTTAGCCGGTATTAAATCCCAAGCGGCGGTATTCTCAGCTATACGGAGCGAGGAGGAGGTACGGATGGTGGAACGTCACGGCATGTGGAACGTCTGCCAGCATGTAGTCTAATTACGTCAATACCGAATTTTCCTCTGAACAGACAGTGTACCGTACATTCCAGTTCCTCTGAAGTTCGCCTCTATTATCAGAGTTCCTTGTCAGCAGCCGGCACGTCCGTCCGTCTCCAATTGCGCGACCAAAGCTTGAATAAGCTGACCACAGAATCGGATTCGAGTCGAGGGGGTTAGGCTCGCCCTGCTTCAAATTATGCACACCCCTTGGCCGTGTATCGGCGGCGTGTATGCTGCAAGATACCTGAAGCCAGAAATCGGGTCCTGCCATAACTAAGCCGAACTGGCTTAGTAAAGGAATCCAGTTCCATAGATTTCGTGCATCCGCCGCCAGGTGTCAGCAGCTGGATCATTATTTATGGATCATGAGCCAAAATACAAAGTTTCGTTTTATACCGGTACAATATGTCGGGAGGAGAAAAAGAAAGAGAAGAGAAAGAAGGAGAAACGTTTATTTTTAGAATTCTTGAAAATGTAAAGCTTTAGGTGAGGAACAAAATTCGATCGTAAGAGGAAAGAAAGAAACGAAGAAAGTTCGTATATCGATCAAGATTTTACTCAACAATGAGATATAAACATTTCAAGTTCTCGTGAAATGACGTGGAAACAGAGTGCGATATAATAGAGATAAAGTAGTCTCACGTTCTTTCTGCATCGTTATATAATGTTTGCGTTATATAACGCAAATTTGTTTATAATTTGATAACAATTTGTACATATATATTATTCGATCAATTTTCATTTCATCAAAACTGTTAAATTTTTAACTTTAGATTCAAGAATAAGATCGAATGTTTTCATAGAAAAAGAATTCTCAAAAGTATATCCATAAAAGTCTACACAAACAAATATGCAATTTATAATCTTCAATCTACTTTCTTTGTTTCTTTAAAATTTTTTTGACCAATTTGATTTTCTGGAAATAGTCTATCCGATTTAAAATTTACAAAGCATCTCATGAATTTATATGATAGATTTATATGATAAGATTCGTAAAATTTTATTTTATTAAGCATAAAAAAATGAATTTGATTTTTCATCTGCTAAACTATAAATCTTCTTATAATGTGTTATAATAAAGATCAATTCATTTGGAAAAAAATGCTTTCATAATTCTAAAGTGTCAAAAAAAACCTCCAATTTTATTTTTTCCTGAAAATTTTCTCACAAATATCACCTTTTTCTCTTAAAATTTTCAAACGAAACGAGAGCAATATTTCTACAATGAATTCTAAAAATAATCGAGAATTTCATTAATCATTTGATTTTTCACGTGAAATTTTATGCTTGTTTTATTATACTTGATCTACATTTTTTGATATTCGATCAATCTAATTCTTAATTTGATTTTATTAATTATAATAGCATTTTGTTTATTACTTACAGATTCTGATTTCATTATTGTAATAAATTGCATCATCTACCGTTACAATTACATTATTTAATATAATTAGGTCAACGACTATATATATAATTTTATACGTGATATTCAGGTCCAATAAATTCAACTCAATTTAATGAAAATAAAACGACAATAAGATTGATTTTGTTCGATATTACGTAATTTCATAGATAATAAAATCACGTACACGATAGAATCGTAGTAACGGTTCGTAACTGTCCACGAGGTAAAGATCGAAAGATTTTTAAGAATTCCGTGAGAAACAAGAGTCGGTCAATTTACAGGCGATCTAGTAGGCGGTGGATGCAATTCGCGTAATGTAATTGAAGAATCCGGGAAAAAGAAATACATAAGTGGGTTTAGAACGTCGTTACTAAGATTGCTTTTCCAATTTTACCCAATTCCTGTTTGTCACACGCAAAATGTTGCTTTTTCATTTGTGCGGTGGAAAAGGCTCGTAGTCGGATAAACGCAGATTGTACGACCGAAAATACATTTTACGAAACTAAAGAAACATTATAGAAAAGGAAGAAAAAAGGAGGAGAAGGGAGGAAAGTAATATAAGAGAAAAGTCTACATATTTTGCAACGGTCAACTGAAATTGAAAATTTGAAACTGAGATACGTAGTGGCTATTAGTTTCGTGTATATATTAGTTTCGTAAAATATGATAAAAAGAACATTGAGATATTTTTATGGAAAATCTATCTATCGCGTATTATTTCAGTAAAAAAAAAAAAAAAATTAAAGGAAATGTAATAAAGAATTCAACGAACCTGATGGACAGAATTTTTCTTAAACATTTTATGTGATCGATAAGAATCAATAAAATAAGAACAAATATTCCTTTATGATATTATGAAATGAAAGAAATTGTACTTTCTAAATTATATAAAAGTTACGTAAAATTATTTTTCTAAAGAAAAAAATCCATGATTATCTGCAAAAGAGGATTTTTCTCATTCGATAATCTAAAAATATGTTTTCGTTTTTCTATTCAAGATTAACATTCCGAATAACGTCTTCTTTCTCGATATATATATATATATATATATATATATATATATAAGATTTTAATTACATCAAATTAGATTAAATAAGTTAATAAATAATATCGATAATTTGCTTGGAATATTATAATATGTTATTATTAATGAAATTAATTAGGACCAATTTTAATTGAAAGAGACTTTATAATAACTTATGTTAACCAAACCAAACTTAATCTAATTATTTAACTTAATACTTTAAGATCATGGTAATTTTTTCTAGATAATTATTAAAGAATATTTGTGGAAAATATTATTCGCTCAGAGTTTGTTATTGAAATATTTATCGTTACATTTAAAAAAATTGTACGTCAAAAGATAATTTACCATAAAAGATAGTCCAATCGTTAAGTTTCTTGATTAAGCGTTCATCATGATAGAGAAACGACATGGTTGTTACAAGTAATAATAAAACGACAGTCTAAGGTGAAAATTTACTCGAGTTTATTACTCACTTTCATCACACGCAACGTGTCAAACAAAGTGATGCATAAAGCCAGCTTGATCCTAATTGCTATGTTTCTTCGTTAAAAAATTCACGATATAGTTGATAGCGCAACATTCAACTTACAAGCTGAATTATTTAAAAATAATTTATTATATTATCTCTATTAAATATCGAAATTTAAAATATAATATCTATAATTATTTCAATTTATTTAGATCTAAATTTCTTCGAGAAATTATATTTAAAATCTATATATAGAAGAAGAATACAATTAAATTTAAAAAAAAATTTATTTTACTATATCTTGATAATATCATGATTAGGATAATTTCATGACCAACTATAGCTTCGATCCTCCCTTTTATAAATAAATTAAAAAGTTATTATAAAAAGTTTTATATCTTGCTCTGTTTTAATTACATTTCAATTAAAATAATCGATTTTGAATAAAGATTCGTTTAAAATACTTTTTGTAGAAATGATTTCTAATAAAAAAAAAAAGATCAATTAACAAAGAAAATTTTTCATCAATTACATTTTAAAATTCTATTATTTCATACTAATAATATAATATTCTATAATATTGTAATATAATATTTTATAAAACTATCCGATCAACTGAAAAAACAGATTTATAAAATAACAAAAAATCACAAATTTATTTCATTACTTAAAGTTTTTATCTTTAAAAAAAAAACTCATGAATTTTCATTTTCGAATTTTACAAAATTTGTTTTCTTTGAAGAAATTTGTAATCGCGGAACGATACGTTAAAAAATCATCAATATCCGAATGTCACGTCCCCGAAATGTAACCAAAATCAGTCTTTTCCTTTCGCATGAAAATGATAGAATGGAAAAGTTATCAATGAAGCATGTAACGATGTTCTTCCAGCGGATCTTGTTCGTACAATCGTTCCTCGCTCTATCGTCGTCAATTCAAAAGTATGTGTTGTCGAAATTCCGAGGAAAAATCGGGTTTAATAAGCCGGTCGTTCGGGCACGAGAGACGAACCAAGTCTAGCAGTGGAGTAGCGCCAAATTACAAATGAAAACGTGTGCAGCATACGTCGAAAGTCGGCGGAAATGGAGGACAAGTTTTGGATAAGTGGATCTCTGAGCTTTGAGAGTGTGCCTGCATGGCAGTTACAAAATCGTTCGAAGAAGAAAGACAGAGTTGGATAATGAAAGAATAATACGAGGATGTATCGCACGAAACCGTGTATCAGTTTGGGGAAAATTTCTTAATATTTTAGATAGACGTAAGAATAAAATTCTTGAGCAAAGTAATTCTTGAGTAAATTGAGTTTTTGAAGAAAATGATTTCACTTTCACAATTATCATTGAGATTAACATATTAGATCGGATCATATTAGATTAGATTTCAAGAAAAGATCAATCGAATCCAAATTAAACAGAAATCTATTTAATTATTGGATCAAAGGAAATGCTTTGACTTTAATTTAAATATAATACAACCTAATTTATCATTAACCTATAATAAAACTTTATTCAAATATTTGTATCGTGCGGAATAAAGAATATTTATTAAAAGTACAAATTATACAATATTGTATCAATTTTTTTCTGTTTCTATAATCTAAATTCAAAATTCGTATCCAGAATAAATTAGTTGCATCTTTTATTAATTGCAATTAACTCATTATATGAATGAGTTTTTCTAATCCCTGAAAAAGTTGGCTAAAATACTGATAACTTATATCCAAAAGCTTCGATAAAAGGATTAAAATATTTATTAATATATTTGATAATTATAATTTTATTATATTATATCAATTTAATTTTAAACAACTTGTTCGGAATTTCTTTATGAGATTCAATTTCCTTTGTTTTTTCTAGTAAATTTCTTTTAAATACTTCTAAATTCTAAAAAAATGAAACTAAATAATTAATCAACGAAATATTCTACTAGAAAAATAAAATTTAATAGAAATTTTCTAAAATAAAATTAATATTCCTAATATATTATATTTATTATATTTTACTTTTTTTTTAGAAATTATTTTCAATTTTTATTTATTATTCGCTCAAATTTTATTTTGCATAAAATCAAAAAAACTTATTCTACATGAAACTGGCAACAGTTTATAAAGGTTTAAGTTATCAATACTAAGTCCTATATCGTAACGTTTATTCTTGACTGGACACGATACGAGTATTTTTTTCACAGATATGTTTCTAAACCAGATTTATTATATTCGTCCAAATCAATGGTATTTTTTTGTAACACCATACGGACGTCTACGTATTCGAAATCTTTTACGACGTCTCTTGCACACAAGTTGGAAGTACAAGACATGCATTTTTCGCAGTGCTTCTCAAGCTTTCTAATTTCGTGGCTCGATGTAATAACGCGAAAATTCCAATGCCGCTCTGATTAAAACTATTAATCCTAAAACGCGTGAAATATGAAAAGCATGGGGGATTCAGTTTGATGGAGAGAAGGGGGAAAAAAACTTCAAGCGAGAGTTGCATATTTTCTTACGGCAACATGGTGAAAAATTAAACGAGAAAAGTTTAATTCACATTTATGAATGGAATGTTTTTTTTACTTTTTTGAGAAATCTAAAAAATAATTACAATAATATATTTGGAACAATATATTTGGAGAATAATATATTTAGAGAAAAATATTTAGAAAAAAATAATAATATTAGCAGTAATGAAGTATATAAAATATATAAAAATTACGGATTATATAACGAAGCGAAATGTATATAAGGGAAAAATGTTTCTTAATTCATTAATTGCATATAATTTTCTGCAATTATATTTTGAATTATAAAGTTAATAAGAGAAAGTTATTTTGTCAAAGTTTAAGTTTAACAAGTTACTACAAAATTCGAAATTATTATTAAAACATTATACGAATTATTGAAACTTTATTAACAATCTAATGCAATAACTCAAAAGAGACGATTATTTTTTCGAAATAAACGTATAAACTTAAAAAATATCATTATAAAAATCTAAAATTCACATCATCATCTTTGTCGAAAATTCTACGATATATACAATATTGTTCCAAAATAAACAAATCGCTATCTCTTTATCAAATTCGTGAAAACAAGATCATAAATCTTTGCATCCGTTCAGAATTTTTTAATAACGCCCAATATGATATGTCATTCTATTCTTTTCTAAATAATATTATTACTCAATCATTAATAAATTGCGATTTGCTAATATCTCGAGCATAATATAATAATTCGATTTTCTCCAACGGTGAAGAGACTTTTATATATAAAAAGTGAAATTATTTTTTCGCGTAACAAATTCGATCGTTTTTCCGACAGAAAAAGAAAGAAAAAAAAATTGAAAATGCGAATCTGGATTCGAGTTAGGCGATTCATCGAGGTTGGTTTGAGAATCCATGGTTCACCGCGTTCCATGGAATATGTAGCGCGACATAAGTCTAGAATACAAGGGGCAAAAATAATTCTTGGAAGAGTTGATCGTAAATTCCTTCCTATGTGGCAGGCGACTTATTTCCCTTCTCGACTCGAGACTTCGTAAGATAGAGACGCTCGAATTGGAACCTGTAGAGTATGTACCGATATAAGGTTGTTTCAGATCATAAATAAAAACTTTCGACTATTTTTATTTCACATATGCTTTGATGTGCTATTAAGATATAATTGAAAAGCTATACGATATAATTTATTTAAAGGTTTTATATTTGCTAATAGTAATATAACTAGTTAGAAAAGTTTGCCATCTGAAAATTATTTCGAGACATTTTTATTATTAGATTTTCCATATTAATATAAATTTAAATTTTTATAAAACTACTAAAATGGAATTGACAGATCTGTTTTAGTTTTTAAATATCGTAAAATATTGAAAATATTGAATATCTTATGTCTTTTTATATATTATGCGCATTTCGCAGATGATTGTACATTTGAGTTTTTTATAAATTTATAAATTTCTACAATTTATTTATTACATCGTCGAGTTTAATTTTTATTTTTGGAGATGGTTATGTTTTATTTATTTTTTGTTTAAATTTATTCGGTTTGTTTATTTTTTTCATTTCAATTTCTAGTTGTTCAAATTTTTATATCGATAATTTCATCGAGTTTTATAAAACAATAATTCGAAAAATCTTTCAAATGTTATTAAGCTTTATTATCTACCTTTATTATCTATTATAAAGATTCAGAGATGTTTATTTATTTTCTTTATTCATGAAAAACATGCCTAAGAGCCATATTTTATCTCTTCGTTTTATATATATAAGTAATTTTTCGTATTATAACACTGTTTTTATTGGTAAGATCTACAAAATATTAAAGAAAAGATTTTATCAAGAATCCAACAATTCAAATTGTATTAAAAAATAGAACAATTTAAATATATTTTAATTTTTAAATTGAAATGTATACATAACTCTAAATATTCACATTAGAAGAATAAAATAAATGATTTTAACTTTTTTTTTGATAAAAGCTTTTTTTTGAGAACGTTGATAAATCAATAAAAATTTCGAAGAATAGATTGAGAAAAAAAATAAATACATACATAAATCGAAGAAAATTTTGTTGTACCTTGTTCTCCTTCGTTCAACATCGACGAAGAATATACTTTATACCATCTTTCGCCAGTATCGATAAAACATTGACCCTTTTTCTATCTCGAACCTTTATCTCTATCGTACGATCTATATCCTACATATATGTTTCAAGTATGTAAATATTTCAGAACATATATCCGATCGATACATACACCTTTGCCCTTATCGTGAAAAAATAGCCAGGAATTATGACACACTGCTAACGATTATTTATTCCAGAAAATTTTTATCTAAATTATCTTTTTTTAATCTAAGATCAAATCGACGCAGAAATAAAAGATAAATATAAAATAGATCAAACGATAAAATTCCCCATTCTACAATTATTTTCCATTTATTTTCACACGTAACCAATTAGCCAATTTCATTTGAACGCGAAAAATGTTCAAGCTTGATTCGTTCGAAGAAAAAAATTATTATTCTTACGTACAGAATTCACTTCCCAACCGATTGGACCCAGCAGTTTACGCGACATCCTGTATAAAAGATAAGAACGTTCTTCGAATAATAATTTATACTCCATTCAAAATACATTCATCTTCGATTCATCTTCAATTCACATTCAAAACAAGATCGGACAACAAGCCAATTTATCGAAGCCCGTTAATTCTGTCGTCGCCTTAGAGACTATTTTTCATCGTCGATCGGTTGAACGCGTGGAGGGAAGCGCATGAAACAATAGGAACAATAGCGATGATGATTTGGTAGTGACCAAAATGCGGAACAGCAATGGCCGCGTGAGTTGCATTAATATTAGTCCCGTCGCGTCGAGGCCTTCCCATCGGAACGCTTTGCATACGCGATAATTCGCTCAATTATTTGCCTATTTCGATTACGCCGGTCAAAGGCACCACCGACTAAACTAAACGCGCCAATGATCATTTCAGCGAGCAAACCGCGTTGCATTTTAGGCCGCGCGTTATTCCACCAACCGAGGTCTCTATCTCGCTAAGATCGATCATTTATTTACAATAGAGAGAAAGAGAGAAATGGTGTGGGTTAATAGTGCGATACTTTATTTCGAATAATTAACAGAGACGCTAGATGTCACAATACGCGAAACCGACTGAATTAATTCGTTTTATTTTCCAAGCTATTAGATGGATCGAGACCTTTCTATTCTAATTTCAAAATCTCGTCGTTTCTTTCTTTTAAAGAGTTAGTTCTTTCAATACTCTGCAAACGGGGAGATCACGATCCTAAACAGAGTAAACTTTTTTCTTATTTTTGTAAAAATAACTAATAAGTATTAACGTACAATTTTGATCGATCTTTTACTTACAAAAGTTTAAGTTTCTTTAAATCGATAATATTCGTAAAATAATTAAAATCAACGATCTAATTGCTTATATTGAATTTTTCAAAATTGTTTTTATAAAACATTTGAACGAATTACTCATCAACTTTCTCAAACAAGATTTTTTATTAAAGATACTACTTTTATTCGTAAAATTTTTTATTGAGAAACGCACTTTGCTACGTAATATATTTAGCAAATTAATCGTTGTAAAATTAGCGATATTACATTGCTCTCGCGTTTTATACTTTGCCGATTAAAATTATGGAAGTATTTATAAAAATAATTTCACATTCGGATTTTCTTTCAACTCTAATTATATTTTAATATTTGACATATAATGAAGAACATATTTACTGATGATGTTTTATATTTTCTATAGAAAAATCGATTAAAAAGGATTCATATTTCTTTACGAATTGAAGATCTTTTCTTTCTTAATTAATAAAATTACGACCAGTACAATCCGAACACGTTACAATATATATGAATTAATGGGGATAAAATGGATAAATCGAGCTAGAGAAGCGTAACCTTTTCATCTTTCGCTCGAAACTCAGAATCGATGTAAAAGCATCATCGAAGCGTACGAATCGAATTAATTTTTCAATGGAACGCCTGGAATCTGTTAATTCCATAACCCACTAACGAACACACAGTTCGAGTTTCCGAGTAGTAGAAAGTAATTCTCAAAGAGAATCGAACCAGAGTTTGAGCCGTATGCTCGTGTCTCACGGGGAACCATCTCGTCACGACCATCCCTCGCTTCCGTTTCACCGTTTCCTCGACAAGTTTACAGGAAGATCTCGCTCCCCAAACGCGAGACAACCTTAATTTATTCGTGCATCATAAACGCGCCCCGTAAATAATTTAACAGCGAAGCAACGCGGTGAAATTGAATTTTCAGCTTGACATTTCTTTGGACGTTTCGATCTTGCAACGAAGTTTCTTGTTGAAAGCTTTGAATTTATGAGATTGGATGATTCTGGATTCGTTTCTTTCCGGAATCGTTCAAAATTACATACGTACAATGAATTATTATATGATTTTTCTTTGTAACCTATTTTTATATCCAACTATCAACTATATCAGAATTTATTATAAATTTATTCGAATTAGATACACCAAAGTATACAAAGTATCTACTATATAATATAAATATTCTTTAATATTTTTTTCGCTCAAAGATTAGGAAAGAAAATAAACTTTATGTATCTTTGATACATAGAATTAGAAGATTGTTAAATTGAATAAAAATTTTTTGAAATTTTTATAATATTTTTATAATAAGTCTACTTTTTTCTTGCTTCTCTCTCTCTTTTCTCTTTATACTGTTTAAAAAAATTTATTTGTTTTGTTTATTAAGTATATCGCGTAAAAAAATAAAAATCAAGGGCGATTGGTATCCATCGAATTGCGAAATTTATCGAATTAGGAGCTTCGAGATTTTAAGATTCTAAGGTTCGTCAATCAAGTTCCAAAGTTTAAAGGTGCAATAGTTTAGAAGACCTGTTCACTGGACTTCATTGGCTATAAAATCCGGTCTAAAGCTTTTTCTTCGAGTTTTGATTTCTTCCTCGAAAGTATACTTAAAGAATTACGAATGAAGAAATCGTTCAGAACTCGATAAGATCCTCCCTCAGATTTTTCCAATTTTACATTCTTAACTTTGCAAATCTTACGATTGTCTAAAAGGAATAATTTTCATTTGAATGAAATAAGAAAAATCTATAAAAACCGTGAAATAAGTTACATAATATGAAACTCGTTTTTTTATAAAATTAAAAATTATTTAAATTAATTCGTTGTATCGTAATAATTCACTGATCGCTATGTACATTTTTAAACTATTTTCTTATTTTGTGTATTTTCAAGTTGTGTATTTTTACACAAAATGAAAAGGGTAAGTTTTGTTCTTGATATAATATAAGTTTGACAGGCATAGATTTAAATCGATTCAGATTTCAAATTATTCGGTGACAAAAAACAAGAACTGGCTTTGATACGAACAAATCACGCAAGTTCCTCATGCTACGCAATAACATCACGACAGAGGCATGTATCGTTCTCGTACAACAGAAATTCTATTCTAAATAATCGCGTTTTTGCCTTCTGTAAAGTTACTGAAATTTATACCATCTCTATGTATTTATTCCCTAGATAAATTTTAAGCTCCTGAATTTGGAATTTCATTAAGAAAAATACAAGCAATACTTGTTATACACTATTGCATATTATCGAGAAAAAATTAAATTTTATAATTTTAATCTAAAACAATTTTAATCTGAAACAGAAATATTTAAAATTTTATTTCATCATATTATTTGCGAAATAATAAAATGATATAAAATGCTACCCTCTCAATGTGTCAAGTTAATGCAAGGGAATCGAAGCAATTGAAATATTGAATAAAATATAATAATGACTAATAATTCATGTTGTAAATGGAACAAAATTTCACGTTATGTAAATGATGTTATGGCAATGACTTGTGATAACCGGTTCGTCACATCTTCGAACGATACGTCAAGCATTAGTAGCAAATATCATTTTAATGAACGAACGTGCTGCAAGGCTGGTAATGCATTTGATGTAAATCCTTTCCTGGAAACATGATAATCAGCTTACTAATCAAATGTTTGTTGCGTAAGTATCATCAACGTTGTAAATAATACGACAACAGAGATTGCTTTTTTGAAGAAAAACTAGAAAATATATATTATCAAAAAATTCTTGAAAAAAAAAAAGTATTTGCCAAAGAAGAACAAAGAGTTAAAACGAGAAAATATTCGTCTCGAAGAAACTGTGTAACGTTGAAATCTAATAAGAAGATTTGCAGGATTTGGATAAATAAAAATATTATCATCTGTTATATTCTATTTTCGAAGAAAGTATTTGTATTATTTTTTCATTTTTATTTATTTAAATGAATTCGAAAATATCGTTTTTCTTTCGTGCAATAATTTTTATACAACGATAATACAACGCAATAATACAACGAAAAAATATATTTGAGACACGATTGTAAATTTACACAATCACTTATCAAGATATGCACAATATAATTTCAGTTAATTTATTACTTCTTACTTTAATGAATGAAATTACATTAGAAGATTATACAATGTATATGTCTATACGAATCATGTTGAATACTACGATTAATTTCTGGATATTACAACTTCTGTCTAAACTAGAGAAATACCACACAAAGATGTTCCAGATACCTTTCGTTCGTGCAATTACTTGAATTTTATCCATTATATTCGAGGAATTTCATATCTCTTCGTTAAGCTTAGTTATCCAAACATTTTACATAAATGCTAATTATGCACTACTTGTTTCAACGTTAGTTGCTGAAAGATTCAATCTCACGACGATACATTTTGTATTTTAAAAATAAACAAAACTTCATTTATTGGAATATATTTATATCGTTTCTAAAATTGTAAATTCGATATTTAGATACTTGAAATTTCTCTGAAAAATTTCTTTCCCATTTTCTTTTTTATAAAAACTTTAAAAATTTTTTATTTCGTCTCGATATTTTCGATATATTCAATATTTTATTAACAATTGGAAATATTTTACAATTAAAAATTATAAATGTACTTCTTCGAATCAATATACCCCCAATAATAAATTCCCACATTGTACGAAATTTTTAAATTTGAAAATCAGTCAAATGTAATTCTCCCCTTTAAAGCTGTAATTCAAGACAATATTTCTACAGATTTTTCACACTTGATTATCAATGAATTATCACAGCTATTAAGCAAGACACTTTGATAGATTAATAGATCAATAAATAGAGTGCATTATACGTGCAGCTGCGTAGCATCCAAAGGAAATCCATCTTTGAATATCTAGTAATGAGCTTATTAATCAGATCTGTTTGATACGTAAGCGAGATTGCATTTGACGTGCAAGTTAATCTAGTAGGCCAATTTAGTGTATTTAGCGCTGTAACCCATTGAATTTCACTTCGAATGGAAAGATCATAAGCCCATTAACGTAACTTCGATATCGAGTACCATCATGTCTTGTTATCAAGTTTTGACGATGAATTCTGTATCGCGGATGTTGCCCGATTCAAGAGTATCTCGTATGTTCATATCCTGAAAATCCGCTATATCGAATCTGAATTACGATTTATATTTGACAAATAACAGTTTATCGCTACGGATTTACTTATTAATAGAAATTTCTATTGGAAATTTTAAATCGTTTATGTATATATCTATGAGCGAACATCTATGAGTGAATGTAACAACGTAGCCTAAATTTTTAAAAAATTTTATTTTCATTTCGAAATGCGAATTCCTTTGATTCTTACGTAATCACGCATGGTTATTAAAGATCGCAGAATTTATGTATTCTTAAGAGTATTCTTAATAATTTTAAGAAAATATAATTTAATTTCGTCTCGAAAAGTTTTACCATATCAAAATGAATAAAGATATTTAAATGACGTGTAACGAAAAATATCATAGAAATCTAACAAAGGAGATTGTTCGGATATTTGAATCATGTCCTATCGAATATAAAGAAAATCGATAATGCTTCTTTCTTGGTGAAGCTTTCCCCATTGGGAAAAGAAGGTCTGTCACTTGAAAATCTGATAATGCATCTACCGTTGGATCGTTGCGAATTGATTCGAACTGGCATGTTCCCATGATGCAATGACATTTATAAGAAATCGTGATCCATTCTAATTCTCTAGATGAATCGATATAAAAAACCTATTTGTTAAACATTAATGTTTTAAGATAAATTAAAATTCGATTTAAAAATCGTTTAATTTTAAAATTTTACTTTAAACAGAGAATAATTGATTTTCATCAATTATTTCGATTGTAGAAGAAAAACAAATAAATAGCTTCGCATGTAAATTTGTGTGCGCGTGCGTGCGTGCGTATGTGCGTGCGTATGTGCGTGCGTGCGTGCGTATGTGTGAGCGTGCGTGCGTGGGTATGTGCAAGCGTGCGTATGTGCAAGCGTGCGTGCGTATGTGCAAGCGTGCGTATGTGCAAGCGTGCGTGCGTATGTGCGTGCGTATGTGCGTGCGTATGTGCAAGCGTATGTGCGTATGTGCAAGCGTGCGTGCGTATGTGCAAGCGTGCGTGCGTATGTGCAAGCGTGCGTATGTGCAAGCGTGCGTATGTGCAAGCGTGCGTATGTGCAAGCGTGCGTGCGTATGTGCAAGCGTGCGTGCGTATGTGCGTGCGTATGTGCAAGCGTGCGTGCGTATGTGCAAGCGTGCGTGCGTGCGTGCGTGCGTGCGTGCGTGCGTATGTGCGTGCGTGCGTATGTGCAAGCGTGCGTGCGTATGTACAAGTGCGAGCGTATGTGCGAGCGTGCGTGTGAGCGTATGTGCGTGCGTGCGTATGTGCGTGCGTGCGTGCGAATAATTTAAATCGCAAAACGATAAAAGTTTTTAAAATCATTCGTGTATTAAAAAGATATTAAAAAGATCGATATATATCTTGTTTTATAATCTAATTATTTTATATTTTTTGAATTTATGGTGAAATTTTCTTTGCAAAACGATCTTATGCTCGAAAATCTGATTAAAAATCAATTTCATCATCAAAGCAAATAGATTAATTTATAGACTTTTCAATAATAGACTAATTTGCACGAATCGATAAATAAAATACAAATATACATGTACTCTATTTACTTGATTCTTTCGTAAAAGTTTTCGAAAAAGTAAAATCTATCCTTCGAATAGATTGGTCGAAAGTTAATTTTCACGATATAGAGGTTCGCTATCATCTTCGAGTTTGGAGAATCGAAGTCAGATAAAGTCGATAAAAGGAATCGCGCGAATCGAACGTCGCGCTGTCGAACTAATTAAAACAGTTATAGTCGATCGGCTCGCGGTTGATATTCTTTCATTTCGCCGAAGCTCACCCGTTTCACTCGAGAAAACTTCGAAGTGGATAGCGAAACATCGAGCCACTGGGATTGTCTCGATTCGAGCTAATCAATTTGCCAAACGTTCTGTTGATTATTTTCTCGTTCGATTTAATCACTCGCCCGATCGACCTCTCCCACGTTTTTTCCAACTTCTTTGTCGAAATCTCTCCTCACGTTATCTTTGCTGTTTTATCATCATCATCATTGCACTTGTTTTCCAATCGCTGTTGATCTTCCACCGAATACATCAGGCAAATTAGGAAAATGGATTTGTATTGTTAATTACACATGTTTTTTTTCGTTTTGTCGATTGAATACGGCGGCACATTTAAATCGATCTGTTTCCATATCTTTTTCGATAAATGTAATTAAAAATTATTATTCCAATAAATTTATTGAAATATTTCTTCTTAATAATTTTCTTAATAATCATATCGAAGAAAAAAATGGACGAATATTTTTATAATATAAATTGATCTTAATTTGGGACGATAACATTTCGTATTTACGTATATTTTTTATAAATTTTGTTTTTTATTCATATATTTATAATATATTTTGAAACTCGAAAATAATTTTATCGTTTTATTAATTTCATCGATTATTAAAAATGGTTCCATTAAAATAAGATTTTATAAAACGTCGAAGAAGAATATAGGTACCATAAAATATGTATTGAAATCGAATGTGCATTTAAAGCGATAAAACGCTTCTCTTGTTTTTTCATTTCGTTATTTTCATTCAATTTTGAATTATTGAAAATAACAATATAAAAAAGGGGACACATTTTAAATTGAACAAGTTTTAATAATATAAAATTAATACTTTTGCTCTTTCAACGTTATCGATTTCGAAGTATTTGAAACAAGTAAAGAGTTTAAAAAAACTATCAAAATGAATACGTCAAATAGAAACTTTTTTTTTCTATTTTTATTATCATTGAATCCTATTGAAACTTTGATTATTAAGAATATTATATAAATTAGAAATTTTTACCATTCGATTAATCGAAAATTAAGTCACGAAACTTATACTATATATATCAAGACTTAAAATTTTTTTAAATTTCAGCTTCGCCAAATGCTATTATAATTAACTCATGTCAAAAATTTTTATGGAAATTATCACGAATTATATAAGGTTGAAGAAATGGCGAGTTATCGCTACGATGGTAAAACAGATTCTCATTAAAATTCAAAGATTCACAATTGAAGCTAATCAACCGTCGTATTCGAAAAATTCGAATGCGTAACTCTTCGTACACCCTTTTATTTCCCTTATATATTATACCGCGATGATATTATATGTCCAACAGGAAAAATGCAAATATATTTGTTCGAGAATAATCATTAACAGCCATGAAAAATTTTCGTAACGTACAGAAATAGTTCGATTGACGGGCAACGAGTTGCGATTAAACCGAACATGGACAAATAGACTAACACATTCGTTCCCGTATCGTATCCAACTTACGTTAGGCGGATAGAGGTGCATGTGAATAATTCGAATTCGAACAGGTCAACCGCGCATTTAAATATTGGACATTCAAATCAGCCATGCAAGTTTTGCTCCCGTGTCTACCAGAGCGGAGGGAATTTTTCTTTCGTTTTATATATACCATCCCCTTCCCCTCCTCTTTTTTTTTTAATTCCTCGTGAAAACAGTACAGATTCGAATAAAAACAGAAATCTGAAATTCTTCGCTTCGAAAAACCTTCGAAAATGTATGTACATACGTTTTAACATTTCTTCAACTCGTTGTCTTCCTTTTTTTCTTTCTTTCGAATAACGAAGATATATTTTTTTTCTTACATACCCGAGCGAATAACACGCGTGGAGAATTTAAATTTTTATTCTTTCGTTCGCTAAATTGTTTGTCGTTTCGAGGATAGTTTAAACGTTTACCGCTTTTGTATTTTTATTTTTAATGCCAGCTGAATATTTTGTTCGCTAACATCTCATATCGCGATTCTCGCGTTTTCTCCAACTTTGCAAATTTTTGTTACGCGTATTTTCCTTCACTGTCTTTCCAATTTGAAATTTTATCTCTTTATTCTTTGATACAAATTTTGTTCATCGAGTCATTATTGATCACACTTTTCTTAGATAAAAATAATTGAATTATAAAACGAATGATGTGATAAATGTCATATTTCGAATTAAATTTTATTTTTAAACTGATAAATCATATATGATTTATGACATACGTAAATGTTTGGGACTATGAAGTATGAAATTTTTTTTTTGATAAATAATTTTTAATTATCAACTAATAAAATAATATTTTCTACAATTATTATTGTATCGAATATCATTTTTTTATTGTATTTAAAATAAATATAAAAACTACAACTAAAATTTTTATATATAATATAATTGATTTAATTTTTGTCCCTTTCTTTAAGAAGAAACTCCTCGAATAACACTTTTAAAGAAACTAACTTCTAAATATTATACGATAAACAGATTCTGTGTTTATGCATTTATGCAAAATTTGAATCTACAAAAATCCGCAGAATGCACATAATATGCAAAACAACACAAAATATTCCAAATATAATACGCATTATGATATTTAAAGAAAAAATAAGAACAAATCTTATCATCTATTTAAATTCAATTTCTTTAGTTAAGTTTATAAAAATGTTATTTTGCATAAACATCTACGATAATAAATATCTCATTATAAAAAAAATTAAATAATTAAATTTATTATTTTTTCAATATGATATAGTCTCTTATTTTACGAAATTCGTCGATTGCAAATAATAAGAAGCTTAGACGATAAAACTCTAAATCGATTCAAATTTCACGGTATCTCGATGGTATCGAGATAAATCGCAACAGACGAGAGAATATTCCATATTCATAGGAAATGCCATCAGAGAATTCGTCGTAAAGACGCAGAATAAGTAATTCCGCAGTTGCGTGGGGAAACGAATAGATCCGTGGAAAAATGACAAGAATACTTAAATATTTCGAGAAAACGTCATTGGAATGTGAATTATGATACATAACGAGAGTATTGTTGAAGTATATATGGATCGATACGATACAACTTTTGTACAAGGAAACTATGTGTGTCGTAATTTATGAATTTACGGATAAAGCTGAACATCGATGAAGCGAACGATGGAGCCATTATTTACTATATTGCATTTTATCGATGTTTGTTCCATCTTATTTATATGGTCATATTCTTTTATTTCCTTGATAAAATATTTAAAGCGATGTTTAAAGTTTGAAGATGATCCTGATCGATGTGATCGACGAGTGAATTTCGAGCAGATTCAAAAATAATTATCTAAATAATTGCAATTGAATAAAACAGTCGAAAGTCGAAAGAAATAAATTGTTTTATATATAACTCATTATGATCCATACATGTATACAAATTTCCATTAAAATCAAATTTTTCAGAAAATGGATAAATTTTCTTGTAGGATAATGAGTATAAACACTTTTGTACATTTATTATGTATCAAGATTACAAGATGGAAAATTTACGAAGAAAAATAGTTATAATAAATAAGAGAATTCTAAAAAAGAGAATATGATCGATGGATTCCAAGATTTTTATTCTTATCATTTTTTACAATCTTAACTCAGTCACAACGCAATGTTCCAACAAGAGTCGATACAATCCGTTCTATATGAAATTTTTATGTAGCGTTCGACTACTTCGACCGAATTCTGGACGAAATACTGACAATACTCTCGCCGTATAGACAACCGTAAAAGAAAACACTAAACAACGGACAAGCTCGTAATACTGACGCCGCTGGCCTTTCGATAAAATCAATTCAATCCCCCAAATTGATGGTCATTTTGTGCATCTTTCGTTTTTCCTCATAGCATTTCGGAATGACATTCCCGAGTTCCTCCCTTTCATCATCGCATCTATTTTATAAATGTCTGGTGAAAATACCGATATTGATAGTGTAATTTTAAGAATTTATTAAACATGTGTATTGAAAATATACGAAAATATATATATAGGATGTTATATAATTCAACAAAATTTCCGAAAAATGAACGATTAATTGAAGTACGATTGATTTTGAGATTATTTTTCATCTTCTACAGGAATTTAGCATTCTAATTATCTTTTTGCACAAATGCATCCACTGATCTAACCTCGTGTTAAGGCATAATTTTGCCCAGTGGTTAACAATCCCTTATTTGAAATTTGATTTTTAAAAAATGAAAGTTTATATGTTAAATATAAAAATATTTAAAAACTCGTTGCAATTATCTGAAATAAAAATTAATATCGTTCATTCCCCGTTTTTTACTTGAATTAAAGTATAAAAATTTTTAAAAAGTATAAAGTTACTTTGATTTATCGAAGAATGATAAGGAAAAAAAAAATGAAAAAGAAATTGAATCAATGACACAATATTAAAAAAAAAAGAGATTTTTAGGAAAATATAAAAAGGAACCAGCATCGTAGGAAAACGGAGTGAAAATTTTCGTCGAAACGAAGACGGGCATGGCAATGTTCGATTTATTCGAAAATTTTCCATTGTAAATTCAAAGCGATCGGGATCGCCTTGTTTCCCGTCAGCGATGACTTCGGGTAAATACATGGGTTGCGAACGTAGTAAAATATTCTCGAATATACTCTTCGCGTGGCTACGATACAAGTAGTGAATTAAAAATAAACTCCGGAAAAGTTTAGGCTGCTCCAAGTTTCGTAAGCCGGCTATATCCCGTTTCTGGAAGCCAGCTCTTCATATACCCCTAGGGGGATTTACCGTTCCAGCAATCGACCGATATTTTGTTCGAGATGCCACGTAATACCGGAGTTAAAATCATTCCGATCGAACGCACGATAGAACGACTATTAGCTGCAATTTTGCCAATTCATGCCGCCTCTTCAACTTCACCCTGTGCAATAATATCTGTGCGAGGATTTCCTTTTCTTACGAACCTCGTTTCCCGCCAATTAAAGAAGATTTACGCCACTATTTGTATGTGTTTCCAATTAGATGGTGCAGATTATTCGATAATTCGCGAAATTTCGATATTTCTATTTAACTTCGGTATTAATCGCTTGTTTTCTCATTTCGAGTACCATTTACGATATTTAATCTGAGAATAATAATCTTGAATCATCGTTAATCGAAGATTAAGCTTTTCGATTATTCGTATATATATTACATCTAAAAATTTGTTTTAATATTATTAAATTTATTATTATTAATATTCGTGTATTTTCAAGCATTTTAATTATTTTTCATTAAAGAAATTAAAGTTTATTATTTAGATATCTTCGTTGTATCGATTTTTTAATTATTTTAATTATTATAATTTAATAAGGAAAAAATTGGAAAAACGAACAGTAGATAAGAATGTAACGTACAAACTAAAGAGAAGAAATTTATGACTATAATAAATTGAAACTAATAACGAGATTAAAAGTTATTTTTATTTTCAAATAATAGATTATAGATTGTATATTATTTATAGGATGTTAATACATTCATAAATTATGAAAAATCTTTGAAAAAATCTTTCAAAAAATAAATACAAAAATTATTATGTAAAAATATCAGTTGAAGTGTTATTAATTTATAAACTATTAAAATTTGAATGGTTTCATGCACAATCAATATTTTTATATGCCAACTTTTGCATTTGTTTCTCTAGAATCGATTCTCCTATCTATCTCCTGTCTATATATTTTTATTTTTATTTTATATCTAATGCTGTATTTTTCATTATGTTATACTGTTATACTATGTTATACTATGTTATACTATGTTATACTATGTTATACTATGTTATAAATACTAAATAAATTTAAATAATATTAAATAAATTTTTTACAAAAAAAAAAAGAAAAACAAAAGTATAGTAAACATTTAACCGGAAT